>NC_084754.1:35041734-35139234 GCF_033978785.1 Entelurus aequoreus | reverse complement strand
AGCTTAAGTTGTTCAACAGTCCGGGGGTCTCCGTTGTGGTATTTTAGGCTTCATAATGCGCCACACATTTTCAATGGGAGACAGGTCTGGACTACAGGCAGGCCAGTCTAGTACCCGCACTCTTTTACTATGAAGCCACGTTGATGTAACACGTGGCTTGGCATTGTCTTGCTGAAATAAGCAGGGGCGTCCATGGTAAGGTTGCTTGGATGGCAACATATGTTGCTCCAAAACCTGTATGTACCTTTCAGCATTAATGGCGCCTTCACAGATGTGTAAGTTACCCATGTCTTGGGCACTAATACACCCACATACCATCACAGATGCTGGTTTTTCAACTTTGCGCATATAACAATCCGGATGGTTCTTTTCCTCTTTGGTCCGGAGGACACGACGTCCACAGTTTCCAAAAACAAATTGAAATGTGGACTCGTCAGACCACAGAACACTTTTCCACTTTGTATCAGTCCATCTTAGATGAGCTCAGGCCCAGCGAAGCCCACGGCGTTTCTGGGTGTTGTTGATAAACGGTTTTCGCCTTGCATAGGAGAGTTTTAACTTGCACTTACAGATGTAGCGACCAAATGTAGTTACTGACAGTGGGTTTCTGAAGTGTTCCTGAGCCCATGTGGTGATATCCTTTACACACTGATGTCGCTTGTTGATGCAGTACAGCCTGAGGGATGGAAGGTCACGGGCTTAGCTGCTTACGTGCAGTGATTTCTCCAGATTCTCTGAACCTTTTGATGATATTACGGACCGTAGATGGTGAAATCCCTAAATTCCTTGCAATAGCTGGTTGAGAAAGGTTTTTCTTAAACTGTTCAACAATTTGCTCACACATTTGTTGACAAAGTGGTGACCCTCGCCACATCCTTGTTTGTGAATGACTGAGCATTTCATGGAATCTACTTTTATACCCAATCATGGCACCCACCTGTTCCCAATTTGCCTGTTCACCTGTGGGATGTTCCAAATAAGTGTTTGATGAGCATCCCTCAACTTTATCAGTATTTATTGCCACCTTTCCCAACTTCTTTGTCACATGTTGCTGGCATGAAATTCTAAAGTTAATGATTATTTTCAACAAAAAAAAAGTTTATCAGTTTGAACATCAAATATGTTGTGTTTGTAGCATATTCAACTGAATATGGGTTGAAAATGATTTGCAAATCATTGAATTCTGTTTATATTTACATGTAACACAATTTCCCAACTCATATGGAAACGGGGTTTGTACATACATGGATGTATAAATGGTAAATGGGTTATACTTGTATAGCGCTTTTCTACCTTTTTAAGAAACTCAAAGCGCTTTGACACTATTTCTACATTCACCCATTCACACACACATTCACACACTGATGGCGGGAGCTGCCATGCAAGGCGCTAACCAGGAGCCATCAGGAGCAAGAGTGAAGTGTCTTGCTCAAGGACACAACGGACGTGACTAGGATGGTAGAAGTTGGGGATTGAATGCATCAACAAGCAACATCAGGGCTCAGGAACACTTCAGAAACCCACCATCAGTAACTAAAGTTGGTCGCTACATCTGTAAGTGCAAGTTAAAACTCTCCTATGCAAGGCGAAAACCGTTTATTAACAACACCCAGAAACGCCGTCGGCTTCGCTGGGCCTGAGCTCATCTAAGATGGACTGATACAAAATGGAAAAGTGTTCTGTGGTCTGACGAGTCCACATTTCAAATTGTTTTTGGAAACTGTGGACGTCGTGTCCTCCGGACCAAGGGGGAAAAGAACCATCCGGATTGTTTAGACGCAAAGTTGAAAAGCCAGCATCTGTGATGGTATGGGGGTGTATTAGTGCCCAAGACATGGGTAACTTACACATCTGTGAAGGCGCCATTAATGCTGAAAGGTACATACAGGTTTTGGAGCAACATATGTTTCCATCCAAGCACGTTATCAGAATCAGAATCAGAATAGTTTTATTGCCATTGTTTGAGAACGGGTTCACAAACTCAGAATTTTTCTTGGTGCAATCGTGCAACATAAAACACATAACAGATTTGGTAATAACAAGAGCTGTAACTGAGCTATCAGATCTTGTTATAGACTTAGAAGGAATTCAAGGGAGCTACTGTTAGGAGTTATTGTTCATGTGCCTGATGGCTGAGGGGAAAAAACTGTTCAGGTGGCGGGAGGTGTGGGTCTGGATGGACCGTAGTCTCCTGCCTGAGGGGAGAGGGAAGAATAGTTTGTGTCCAGGGTGAGAAGAGTCAGCTGTGATCTGACCCACACGCCTCCTGGTCCTGGAGGAGAACAAGTCCTGGAGGGATGGGAGCTTGCAGCCAATCGCCTTCTCAGCAGCACGTACGATGCGCTGCAGTCGATGCTTATCCTGGACTGTGGCGCCGGGGAACCACACGGTGATGGAGGAGGTGAGGATGGACTCGATGATGGTTGAATAAAACTGCACCAGCATCTCGGTCGGCGCCTTAAGTTTCCTCAGCTGCCGCAGGAAGTACATCCTCTGCTGGGCCTTCTTGATGAGGGAGCTGATGGTCGGCTCCCACTTGAGGTCCTGGGTGATGGTGGTGCCCAAGAAATGGACGTCTCCGCTTATTTCAGCAAGACAATGCCAAGCCACGTGTTACAACAGCATGGCTTAATAGTAAAAGAGTGCGGGTACTAGACTGGCCTGCCTGTAGTCCAGACCTGTCTCCCATTGACAATGTGTGGCGCAATATGAAGCCTAAAATACCAGACTGTTGAACAACTTAAGCTGTAAATCAAGCAAGAATGGGAAAAAATTCCACCTGAAAAGCTTAAAAAATTGGTCTCTTCAGTTCCCAAACGATTACTGAGTGTTGTTAAAAGGAAAGGCCATGTAACACAGTGGTAAAAAATGCCCCTTGTGCCAACTTTTTTGCCATGTGTTGCTGCCATTAAATTCTAAGTTAATGATTATTTGCAAAAAAAAATTAAGTGTCTCAGTTCGAACAGTAAATATCTTGTCTTTGCAGTCTATTCAATTGAATATAATTTGAAAAGGATTTGCAAATCATTATATTCTGTTTTTATTTACGAATTACACAACGTGCCAACTTCACTGGTTTTGGATTTTGTAGATTGTCACTGAAGGCATCAAAACTATGACATGTGGAGTTATGTACAAAAAAGGTGAAATAACTGAAAACATGTTTTAGATTCTGGTTTCTTCAAAATAGCCACCCTTTGCTCCGGATACTGCTTTGCACACTCTTGGCATTCTCTCGATGAGCTTCAAGAGGTAGTCACCTGAAATGGTTTTCACTTCACAGGTTTCACAGTTTTGATGCCTTCAGTGACAATCTACAATGTAAATAGTCATGAAAATAAAGAAAAAGCATTGAATGAGAAGGCTGTGTCCAAACTTTTGGCCTGTACTGTATATATACATACATATATATTATACTCTTTTCAAAGTGTGCATTTTATAATATAAAATGGGGACTTCTGTCCAACCAATTCTTATGGGGATATGTGTTTCACTATACGAACGTTTCGGTTGGCAAACCATGTTCAAGAACCAATTAAGTTTGTGGATCGAGGTTTCACTGTATATGCACGCACGCACGCATGTGCACACACAATTTAATTAAATATATATTTTTATTTTTATTTATTCTTCCATCCATTCATTTTCCACCTTCAAGGTACTCAAAGTGCTTTGATACTATTTCCACATTCACCCATTCCTACACACTGATGGCAGTAGCTGCCATGCAAAGCCCTAACCACGTCCCACCCAAAGGTGAAGTGTCTTGCCCAGGACACAACGGTCGTGATTAAGATGGCGGAAGCTGGGATTGAACCTGGAACTGCCAAGTTGCTGGCCGTCTGCAAACTACTGAGATGGCTTCTAGATCTGGACAGCAGAGGGTGTGAATAATGTTACCGTTTGTGCTCCAGGCACCCAGTGTGTAGATGCACCTACCCCTCTTCTCTTACCGAAGCCTTTGATTCGCAAAGCAGTGCAGGCTGTGGCCTGTTAACTAAACAGCTATGCCTGGGATGAGCAAGTGTAGCCTTGATTCTGTGATGACAATCGCGCAGCTGTCCCGAAACCTGTTATTGCTCACCAACTATAGTTCAAGTTTGTTTGTTTTGTGGATGCTGGATCTGGCGTTGGTTAGAAAGATTCTCGGAATTGGTGGCCTGTGTGGTTTTTATGCTTGCCTTGCTAGCAGGCCTGTTCTGCAACACCTCTTTTGTTTAAATTGCTTCCACCGGCGTCATCTTCTCCCTGTTCCGAGGACAAGCGACTGCGAGCCTATAGCTCTAGCAATGCCGTCTTTGTTGTGTTAAGACTGATGAAACTCGCTTGTAATTTTCAATGAGACCCATAAATCCAACTCACTGCAATTCTATTAGGGAGTATGAATCTACTCAGTGGCCTAGTGGTTAGAGTGTCCGTCCTGAGATCGGTAGGTTGTGAGTTCAAACCCCGGCCGAGTCATACCAAAGACTTTAAAAATGGGACCCATTACCTCCCTGCTTGACACTCAGCATCAAGTGTTAGAATTGGGGGTTAAATCACCAAAAATGATTCCCGGGCGCGGCAACCGCTGCTGCCCACTGATCCCTCACCTCCCAGGGGGTGAACAAGGGGATGGGTCAAATGCAGAGGACAAATTTCACCACACCTAGTGTGTGTATGACAATCGTTGGTCCTTTAACTTTAACTTAATTAAGCACTGAGACCATTCACACGATAACATTCATACAGTATCACACGTACAAGACAGACTAAAATGAGAGCCAGTTGCCGCAGTCTGTGCTAAAACTAAAACTATTTGAACAATAATGGCCAATGAATGGAAAAATTGCAGATAGTTACTTTGATACCTCTTCTCCGTTGGTCATAGTGACTCCTGGTGCTGTCATCACTCAGAATTCTCCAGGCTGCATCAATTTCAAGAAACATCCTCAGACCAGACTTAGCTTCTGAACCTCCAAGACGATCTGGGTGGCACTGTTCGAACCAACAATGAGAGCACACAAGTCAAAAATGGTTAATATGCTTAAAAATCATTACAAATATGCAGGTATATACAGCAGTGGTTCTTAACCTTGTTGGAGGTACCGAACCCCACCAGTTTCATATGCGCATTCACCGAATTCTTCTTTAGTGAAAAATAAAATCTTTAGTTTTTTTTTTAATTCAAGACAAAGTTATATGTTTTTGGTAACACTTTAGCATGGGGAACATATTTTAAGTAACAAAGACTTAATTTAGAGTTTTTTGGACACTAGGGGAACATATTCTAAGTAGGGCTGGGCGATATATCGATATATAGCGGGTTTGTCTCTGTGCGATATACAAAATGACTATATTGTGATATTCGAGTATACGTTCTCACGCAGTTGCTTTTAGCTGCGGGGCATTAAACCATGCGTTTCTCACTCCTTCCTGTCTCTCCTTCTCACAGACACTTAAAGGCCTACTGAAACCCACTACTACCGACCACGCAGTCTGATAGTTTATATATCAATGATGAAATCTTAACATTGCAACACATGCCAATACGGCCGGGTTAACTTATAAAGTGACATTTTAAATTTCCCGCTAAACTTCCGGTTGAAAACGCCTTTGGATGATGACGTATGCGCGTGACGTAGCCAGTGAAACAGGAGTATCGGTAGCCCATTGAAGCCAATACAAAATAGCTCTGTTTTCATTTCATAATTCCACAGTATTCTGGACATCTGTGTTGGTGAATATTTTGCAATGTGTTTAATGAACAATGGAGACTGCAAAGAAGAAAGTTGTAGGTGGGATCGGTGTATTAGCGGCTGGCTGTAGCAACACAACAAGGAGGACTTACTTGGATAGCAGACGCGCTAGCCGACGCTAGCCGCCAACCGCATCTGTGATCGGGTGAAGTCCTTTGTCGCGCCGTCGATCGCTGGAACGCAGGTGAGCACGGGTGTTGATGAGCAGATGAGGGCTGGCTGGCGTAGGTGGAGCGCTAATGTTTTTATCATAGCTCTGTGAGGTCCGGTTGCTAAGTTGCTAAGTTAGCTTCAGCGTCGTTAGCAACAGCAATGTTAAGCTTTGCCAGGCTGAGAATTATTAACCGTGTAGTTACATGTACATGGTTTAATAGTATTGTTGATCCTCTGTCTATCCTTCCAGTCAGGGATTTATTTATTTTGTTTCTATCTGCATTTGAGCCAGATGCTATCACGTTAGCTCAGTAGCTAAAGAGCTTCGCCGATGTATTGTCGTGGAGATAAAAGTCACTGTGAATGTCCATTTCGCATTCTCGACTCTCATTTTCAAGAGGATATAGTATCCGAGGTGGTTTAAAATACAAATCCGTGATCCACAATAGAAAAAGGAGAGAGTGTGGAATCCAATGAGCCAGCTTGTACCCAAGTTACGGTCAGAGCGAAAAAAGATATGTCTTGCACTGCATTCTAGTCATTCACTCTAACGTTCCTTATCCACAAATCTTTCATCCTCGCTCAAATTAATGGGGTAATCGTCGCTTTCTCGGTCCGAATCGATCTAGCTGCGTTGAAAACAATAGGAAAATATGAGGAGGCGAACAACTGACTACGTCACGCTACTTCCGGTAGGGGCAAGGCTTTTTTTTATCAGAGACCAAAAGTTGCGAACTTTATCGTCGTTGTTCTCTACTAAATCCTTTCAGCAAAAATATGGCAATATCGCGAAATGATCAAGTACGACACATAGAATGGATCTGCTATCCCCGTTTAAATAAAAAAAATTCATTTCAGTAGGCCTTTAAAACAAGCGCACCTTCTTACATACGTCACATAATGTCACGTGAGCAACGTCACACGCTCCCGCGCAGCAGACAGGTACCGACATGGTAACGTTAGCTGTGATGCTAACAGCTAACAGTGTGGTTTGAGTGGTACTACGAGAGAAAGAAGGTGCGAATCTGGTAACAATGGAGGAATAATTAATACCCAAGAAAAACAGCACGGGGTCCATCGTCGGACGGTGGTTTGGCTTCAAGCGGGAATATGTCTTTACATGTCAACATCTCCGTTCGGTGCCACACCAACTAAATGCCGAAGCAACTATTTCCACATCAACACCGTAGGACATATACTATTTGACAGAGGTGGGACCAAGTCATTGCTTTGCAAGTCACAAGTAGGTCTCAAGTCTTTGCCCTCAAGTCTCGAGTCAAGTCCCGAGTCAAGACAGGCAAGTCCCGAGTCAAGTCCAAAGTCAAGACTAGAAAGTCTCAAGTCAAGTCCCAAGTCCTGCATTTTGAGTTTCGAGTCCTTTCAAGTCCTTTTAACCACAGACTAATATTTTTACACAGATTGTGTATGCTTTTAAAACTCTGTATTTATTTATTATAACAAGTGCCTTTGAAATTGCAGGGAAAAAAATAGTGCTGACATTGCAATTCATAATAGCACTATTAACCAGTCATTTTAATAGTTTAACATTTTTTAAACATTTAACTCATTCCTTTACAGAATAAACACATTTGCAAAAACAAACATTAACATACTATTGGTTGTATTTTATGAAAATAATATAACCACAGAGTTGAGAAGGAGCAAAGATCTTCAATATTTGTATGTGAAAATCACAAAGAAATCTTCCGGGGGAGGATGACTGCCCTACAGGGGTTTGGTTTACAAACTTTCAGCCCCACCTAAAACAAAATTCACCAGCCGCCACTGATTATGATGCATTCTCATTTTAGGCAAAATATGAGACAATACTTTCTTAACAGTATAAGTGTAACCAGGAATAAGTCTTCAAGTAACAATATTCAAATACTAACATTGTTGGGTAAGACAGCATTTGGTTTTATTCTGAATCCAGTGAAACAGATTGGTGGTTTTAGCTGATAAAGACTTTCAGGTGTTTATATATGTTTATGTTTAAGTATTTGGCAGACGCTTTTATTCAAAGCGACATACATAAAAAATACATATAAAACAATCACTGTAAACATTATCATTTACGGGAAGAATGTAATAGAAAATATCAATACAAAGTGTCAAGACAGAATAAACTCTCTGCTGCTGCAGTCTATAGGTCCCTAAGATATATAGATATCTAATGTATTCATACATTGTTTATGTAGGATATATGCATGTATATATAACCTAATCATATTGTTTCTTCAATTTAAAAATAGCTGACCGTTTTTTTCCCCCTTCTGTGGGATTATATTCCCAGTTTTGATCTCGGACGTCTGGCCATTTATAGCGTAGAAGAATATTATACTACTGTTAAGCAAACTATGAATAATAAAAACGCCAAAGCATGTGTCCGTTATCATAGCTACACGTTTGACAAAAAAAGCGCGTGAAAATCAGTGGTATTCAGTGAGGTAAGATGAATTAAATGCTCTGACAGTTCATTGCTCCTGCCAAATGAATTGCACTGAGTGGAGCGGATCACCACTCCAAGATGGCGGCGCCGCGTCTCGTCTGTGCCAATAGGCAGTAGCGCTCAATGCTGCGTACCCTTATAAGATGTCTATGGTTATAACGTTAGCAGTGAGTTTACAGCCTCACTGATTTAACTACACAGCAAATAAAAGTCATGTTACTTAGCCAATAAACGTTATCTTACATTCAAAACGTACCCTTCTTTGTGGAACTTCAAATGTCGAACGAAGTTGGAAGTTGTTGCGTCTCCGTCTGTAATATTCGAACTGCGTGATTTGCATACGGCAATTCGTTTTTTGTTGACCAAGTCGTAGTTTTATACCCGAACGAAACCAACTTTGGCATAATTGTTTCTCACTGCCGCGTTGTTTGACAACTCTTGTTCGGTGGTTGTCCTGCAATTTGATTGGCTGAATGCTGTGGGATGAAAACAACGTAGATCTAATTTGATTGACTGTTGTACTGAGAGCACACCAGCTGACAAGCAGCACACACGCTTATAGACACAGACGTAGAAAATGAAAGATACGGAGCGCTCCCAAATAACTTTTTAATCTTTGGGTTTTGGGGAAAGTAGCAAGTCATGTCAAGTCAAAAGGCTCAAGTCCAAGTGAAGTCACAAGTCATTGATGTTAAAGTCTAAGTCGAGTTGCAAGTCTCTTTACATTTTGTCAAGTCGAGTCTAAAGTCATCAAATTCATGACTCGAGTCTGACTCGAGTCCAAGTCATGTGACTCGAGTCCACACCTCTGCTATTTGATATGCAGCTCATTTTTATGTGACACTTATTGAAATATCTTGTGTGTCATCAAGCACAAAAGTGCGCTTTATTTGTTTTAAACTATTGTAGTGCCGTTCTGCACAAAAAGTGCACTTTAATTTAGTGTTGTTTTGAAATGTCATCTTAGTGACATCATTCACAAAAGTGCACTTATAGCTTGTTTTAAAATGTCTCTGACAATCTTGCACTTTCTGTTTTGGAAATGACATGAATGTTTGTGCCACTGCTTAATAACTGTTTAATAATACAGTTTTGCTAAATTTACTTAGTTGTGATTTCCCTCTCTGCATGAAAGTTTAAAATGAGCATATATTAATGCAGTATGAACAAGAATGTTTGAATGTAGACACATAGAATCATCATACTGCTGTGATTATATGTATCAAGTGTTCATTCAAGGCTAAGGCAAAATATCGAGATATATATCGTGTATCGCGATATGGCCTAAAAATATTGAGATATTAAAAAAAGGCCATATCGCCCAGCCCTAATTCTAAATAACAAAGACTTAATTCAGAGTTATTTGGTTAGGGTTAGGGTTAGAGGGTTAGGGCCAGGGTTAGAGGGTTAGGGTTAAGGCCATGCCGAATAAGGCATTAATAAGTACTTCTTAATGACTAGTTAAGAGCCAATATGTTACTAATTTGCATGTTAATAAGCAACTAATTAATGGTGAATATGTTCCCCATACTAAAGTGTTACCATGTTTTATTACTGGTGCACAAAATGAACCGTGCACGAACATCACCTTGTTCAACGAACAAAACCAACACAGTACATCAAACTCACAACAAATTACACACCTGCAAATCAGTGTGACTTCTGCTGTTGCCGTATCCGTAATACACCGATAGGGAGAAGTTTTTATTTACACGATGAGTCGGGTGTGTCTTGACCTCTGCCGAATCCCTGAGCCCGACTCACCGAAGCCCTAGGGTTCGATCGAACCGAGGTTAAGAATCACTGATATACAGTATCTGAATGAATAATTGGACTTAAGTCATTTTATAATGTGTTAATGTGTTTACAGCAATAAGAGAACGAAGGCGTCCTCCTGTAGCATCCTCACTAGGGGCTAATGTCCCTCCACAGTGCAACTTCTAAATCACTTATCCGCGCCTCCATTGCTGTAAAGAAACGTTGTTTCTTACATGTAGTATTATCACTGGAGGACAAAAAATAGCTTAACATGCTCACTACACACTGTAGGAGGATACGAAAAAGCATAGCTAACCCCTAAGCGAGAGCTCTTGAATGTAAACAAGGGTGGGCGGATCAGTACTAAAATCGACAGTTGATACCAAGTATAGTGTCAGTATATAGTCAGTACTAAAGTGACTATTTCGATAGTTTTTATGATCATAAAAAAATATATATATATTATTTTAGTTGTTTACAAACTCAAGAAGTAAGAGCCAATAGTATATTTTGCTTTTTTTTGTAATTTTACAGTATTGACTTCATTAAGATTTTTTTGTATGTAATAAAAGGTAATAAGGAAATAATTAAAAAAATATCAATTGATATTGTCGGATTACAATTGTGAACAAACGTATGCAGGCAGCATACCTTCCCCTTTGAGCTTTTCTGGATGAAATGAAATTATTTGTTCCAATCATTTTGGAACTTGCAAGCGTATTTCTTCTTCTTACTCGCCGTCGCCATGTATCTTCTTCGTTCTTCTGCTTCGTCTCCTTCTTGTTGTGTGTACAGTTGTGCACTGAGCTCCAACAGCCGTAGATGTTATTGTAGCGTCCCGGAAGAGTTAGTGCTGCAAAGGATTCTGGGTATTTGCTGTGTTTTGTTTATGTTATGTTACGGTGAGGATGTTCTCTCGAAATGAGTTTGTCATTCTTGTTTGGTGTGGGTTCACAGTGTGGCGCATATTAGTAACAGTGTTAAAGTTGTTCATACGTCCACCGTCAGTGTGACATGTATGGCTGTTGAGCAAGTATGCCTTGCATTATCATTAAACCATTTAAAAAACATACAACGTGTCAGCATTTCTTGACATCTTCGAGGAAAAACCATTGTTAAAACCCGTCCAGCGCTACATTATTATGTGACTGGGCCGGTACACTGTTTATATCAGTGGTCCCCAAACTACGGCCAGCGGGTCGAATCCGGCCCGCCAGCGTCCAAAATCAGGCCCGCGGGAAGTCCCAAGTATAAAAAAAAAATAAAAATCTTATTTTTTTCTGTCTTTTCTTATCCGCTTTGTACTGCTTGCTACTCACGGTGTCTCCTAGCCGCTCAGGCAAATCCTATTGTCTAAAAATTTATTTTTTCATCCATAACATGACATCATTGCGCGCGCGGAAAGTGCGCTATATATATAATATATATATATATATATATATATATATATTACGGCTGTGAATCTTTGGGTGTCCCACGATTCGATTCAATATCGATTCTTGGGGACGGAGGAAGTCAAGGTGAGGTCGGCGGCGAGCGCGTCTGCTATCCATCTCAAAGTCCTCCTGGTTGTGTTGCTGTAGTCCGCCGCTAATACACCGAACCCACCTACAACTTTCTTCTTTGCAGTCTTCATTGTTCATTAAACAAATTGCAAAAGATTCATCAACACAGATGTCCAGAATACTGTGGAATTTTGAGATGAAAACAGAGCTTTTTGTATTGGATCCAATGGGTCCGAATACTTCCGTTTCAACGATTGACGTCACGCGCATACTCATCATACATAGACGTTTTCAACCGGAAGTTTAGCGGGAAATTTAAATTTGCACTTTATAAATTAACCCGGCCGTATTGGCATGTGTTGCAATGTTAAGATTTCATCATTGATATATAAACTATCAGACTGCGTGGTCGGTAGTAGTGGCTTTCAGTAGGCCTTCAAGGGGTGAAGGTTTCAGGTGAGAGAGGACGTTAAAGACAGTGTCTTTAAGGCACGCCCCCAATATTGTTGTCCGGGTGGAAATCGGGAGAAAATCGGGAGAATGGTTGCCCCAGGAGATTTTCGGGAGGGGCACTGAAATTCGGGAGTCTCCCGGGAAAATCGGGAGGGTTGGCAAGTATGGATATATGTCGTTATTTCAGCAGGCACAATAAATAACGCCCATCCCTTGTTTACACAAAAGCTAAACTATTTGTTTTTGTTTTGCTTTTTGTTAAACTGAACTCGTTTTTTCAAAAATCAAAAATCAATATCATATTTATCTGTGTGTGTGTGTGTGTGTGTGTGTGTGTGTGTGTGTGTGTGTGTGTGTGTGTGTGTGTGTGTGTGTGTGTGTGTGTGTGTGTGTGTGTGTGTGTGTGTGTGTGTGTGTGTGTGTGTGTTGGAGAGCAAGGGAAAGAGAGAGGTGTTGTTTTACCTGCAAGGCCAGCTTCTTATATCTGTGCCTGAGCTCCTGAAGTGAATCTGAAGGACAAGCTCCCAGAACAGCATAATGATCCTTCTCATCGGACACATCTTAAATTAAAGCATAGCAAACATATGTTTACATACAATTTTGAAAGTAGTTGTCAGTTGGTGTGTTAAACACGGTAAATTCAACAGCATATCATTTGCGCTGGTGTACACTGGATGTAAAGCAACGATCGCTATGGGTGCTGTATTGGCGAATTATAAAATATTGCATATGCACACGTCAATTAGCTGAACAGCAAACAAATATTCTTTAAAATAAAAATAATAATTGATCAAACCTGAGAAAAGCAAGTTGCCGTTAGCCATGAAGCATCTAAGATATTAATCCCTCACTGGAGAGCCAAGTGTTCGCTGTTGTTAACAGTCCGGCGAGGGACAAAAGTGGCTATATTCAGTTCCGGCTGTAACCGCTCAGTGCCGTTGCGCGCAAATTAGGAATGATGGAGAAACAACGACCCAGAGATCCATCCATCCATCCATCCATCAATGTTTTACCGCTTGTTCCTTTTGGGGTCGCTGGAGCCTATCCTAGCATAAACAATGCTCATTCATTGTTTATGTTCTTTGTTTGTTTTTGTTTTTTTGTTTTGTTTTGATTTTTATCTATGCTTTTTTAACCTGTAATGCACATTGGTTCAATTTAAAAGTTGCCGTAAACGTGCTATATAAATAAAGTTGACTTGACTTGACTTGACTATCTCAGCTGCATTCGGGCGGAACAGGGTTCACCCTGGACAAGTCGCTACCTCAAAACCACAAAATGAAAAAAACACAAATGTGATGGCCAGTTTCACATCCAAGCAACTTACTTGATAAATAATATCTTGTTTCACTTTGACTGTTCCTCAAATATAAAAGCTTATTATTTTGACTCGGGGACCAAATTTAGAGAAAAAATGTGTCTGGGTATATCTATCTATCGATATATATATATATATATATATATATATATATATATATATATATATATATATATATATATATATATATATATATATATATATATATATATATATATATATATATATATATATATATATATATATATATATACACTACCGTTCAAAAGTTTGGGGTCACATTGAAATGTCCTTATTTTTGAAGGAAAAGCACTGTACTTTTCAATGAAGATAACTTTAAACTAGTCTTAACTTTAAAGAAATACACTCTATACATTGCTAATGTGGTAAATGACTAATCGAGCTGCAAATGTCTGTTTTTTGGTGCAATATCTACATAGGTGTATAGAGGCCCATTTCCAGCAACTATCACTCCAGTGTTCTAATGGTGCAATGTGTTTGCTCATTGGCTCAGAAGGCTAATTGATGATTAGAAAACCCTTGTGCAATCATGTTCACACATCTGAAAACAGTTTAGCTCGTTACAGAAGCTACAAAACTGACCTTCCTTTGAGCAGATTGAGTTTCTGGAGCATCACATTTGTGGGGTCAATTAAACGCTCAAAATGGCCAGAAAAAGAGAACTTTCATCTGAAACTCGACAGTCTATTCTTGTTCTTAGAAATGAAGGCTATTCCACAAAATTGTTTGGGTGACCCCAAACTTTTGAACGGTAGTATATATATATATATATATATATGTATATATATATATATATATATATATATATATATATATATATATATATATATATATATATATATATATATTGTCAGTATGTGGACTATGGCGGTGCAAATTACTGCACGGATTGCTTTCCCAGGATGCAAAACAACTACCGTATTTCCTCGAATTAGCGCCCGGGCGGTAATTAATTTAAAACCTCTTCTCACTCCGGCGCTTACCAAAGGCATGCGGTAAATTTAGGCATGCGCTTATAAATTTGAGTGTAATGTAAGGATACCATCATGACATTGCTTAATGCCGCGATAAAATTTAAAGCACAATGAATCATCCCGGGAGTTCTTTTTGTTTGGGTCTGAAAAGGCAATTATAAAGTGACACTCTTTATTTTTACAAGGGGTCATTCAACAATTACGTACGCATTTTTCTGTATGTAAAAATGCATGAAAAACAAATTGAAAATAAAACATGCTACTTTAATTCTTAACTACGATTGTAACAACAAACATTATCAATCAATGTAAACATTGATTGATAATGAGGCCAGAGAGAAAATATAATTTGAACTTGAACAAACTGAAAATGTTCCTGTCGGCATTACTGACGGATGCTTCCCCCACTACACCTTGATGGATATCTACTACGGTACTTGTACTACATCCTGTGGAGATTCATCAGTTGTTAAGACCTCTTCATCTTCAGCGTCGTCCATTTCTCCGTCACCTTGTCCGACATGTACGTCCAAAACTACAGCACTGTCGTTTTAAATCGTTTTCATCTGTGTCCGCTTCCTCATCACTCTCATCACTTTTTACGGCTATGTCTTAGTCGTCTTGCGAAACGAGTTTGACCCGGCGGTAATTCCAGGCATGCGCTAATTATTTTGCGAAACGAGTTTGACCCGGCGGTAATTCTGAACCGGCGGTAATTCTAGGCATGCGCTAATTATTTTGCGAAACGAGTTTGACCCGGCGGTAAATCGAGGCATGCGTATACTATATACCCCGGCGTCAATTCAAGGAAATACGGTAGACTGGACTTGGCTTGAAGGTAAATACATCTTCTATTTTTACACTAACAAAAGAAACAAAAGGCGCGCACAAGGCGGAAGTACAAACTTGGCTAAGAAAACAAAACTAGCACTTGGGCAAAAACTATGGGCGTGAAACAAATAAACACTTACTGTGACATGAGCAGAACAAAAACTTACGTGTCATGGCAAGAAGCATAAAAGATGGAATAAGCAGGGCATGAAAATGACAGAGGTAAACAGAGTTAATGTCGCCAGACTGACTGCCTGGCAACTACAAGCTTAAATACTGGTGACATGATTAGTGAAAACAGGTGCGTGACTCAAAATGTGAAAACGTGAAGCGGGTGGAACTAATGGTAGTCATGGTAACCAAACAAGCAAGAGTGCACAACCAGGAAAAAAAGAGTCCAAAAAACAAACAGCACATGGCCAAACAAAAACATGATCAACAGACATGACAGAGCCCCTCCCTTAAGGACAGATACAAGATGTCCAAAAACAAAACAAAAAAATGAACAAGAGTCATGGGAGGGCGGGAGGGGGGGAGGGGGGAGGGGGACATGGCGGTGGGTCGCCAGACCACGTGTCCCCGAATCCACCGGGGCAGAGTTAGGTGGCGGCGACGCGTAGAACACAGCTGCACCTGACGAGGTGGGCGACCCGGGAACGGCCACGGTACGAGGAGGTGGGCGCGTCGACGTCGCGGCAGGCGTGGAATTTGCACGTGTCCTCGTCGTGGCAGGCGGCGAAGCTTGGCGTGGTGCATCAGGCGGAGAAGTTTGGCGTGGTGCGTCAGGCGGCGAAGCTTGGCGTGGTGCGTCAGGCGGCGAAGCTTGGCATGGTGGGTCTTGGCATGGCGGGTCTTGGCGTGGCGGGTCTTGGCGTGGCGGGTCTTGGCGTGGCGGGTCTTGGCATGGAGGGTCTTGGCATGGAGGGTCTTGGCTTGGAGGGCCTTGGCATGGAGGGTCTTGGCTTGGAGGGTCTTGGCTTGGAGGGTCTTGGCGGCGTGGAGCAGCTACAGGTGGCGCTTGGCGGCATGGAGCAGCTACGGGCGGCACTTGGCGGCGTGGAGCAGCTACGGGCGGAATTTGGCGGCGTGGAGCAGCTACGGGCGGCACTTGGCAGCGTGGAGCAGGTACGGGAGCTTGGCGTGGTGGGTCCTTGGCGTGGTGAGTCTTGGCGTGTTGCTAGCTTTGGAGCTGGTGCTAGCTTTGGTGCAGGTGGAGGTGGCCTAGCCGGGGGTTGCGGCCTGGCAGGCCGAAAGACCGGTGGTGGCGGCCGAGCCGGTGGTGGCGGCCGAGTTGGAGGTTGCGGCTTAGCAGGCCGAAAGACCGGTGGCGGCGGCGGGGCCGGAGGTTGCGGCTTAGCAGGCCGAAAGACCGGTGGCGGCGTCCGGGACGGAGGTTGCGGCTTAGCATGGCGAAGCTGACCCACCCCACCTGAACAGTTCCCGGCCCTAGCCCCCCCACCCCCCTCTCAAGGAGCGGATACCAGATGCGCTCCCCGCGGTCTGGAGCCATTTTTTGGGGGGTGGGTGGAGGGACGTCAGGAGGGGGGCAGACTCTTCCTCATTAAATTGTCCAAAAAGTCTTTCTTCTTCCCCCACCTGAGGTTGGGTGGGCGGATAAAAAGAACAATTCTGTGACGTGGGCGGGGCTTGAGTCTTGGGAGGCGGAGCATGAAGTTTAGATGGCTTGGATTGACAAGACCTAATTTTCAGGAACATGTTTTGGTAATGTTCAATCATGGTCTTTGAGTCTTTTGTTGGAGGCGGGTGATCAAAAGTAAAAGAGTTCAGCGAAAAAAAATCTTGAGCTGTGATGTCATCCACTGACGGTGGCTTGACATTGTCCTGAGGGGGCCGGGCAGGCTGCAGCCTATTTCCGCCCAGAGGGGGAGGAGCTTGCGGGAGTGACGCGTGCTGTCCGCTCGCGAAAGCATTCCTTGACGTCCTTCGTCTGGAGCGGCGCTTCCGGGACTGCGGTGACGCAGCGCCGTCCTCGGACCAAACGGAGCTCATCGGATCTGGGCGCCGTCAGGCCCCCAGATCAGATCCCTGCGCTCCACGGGGGAATAGCGCAGCGTCTTGGCCTCCATGGCGCGCAGCACCTCCCAAGAAGCCTCATCCAACTCGTCCATCGTAAGGTTGCTTGCGGGAAAGCGATTAGCTGGCAACATTCTGTCATTACGTGGACTATGGCGGCGCAAATTACTGCGCGGATTGCTTTCCCAGGATGCAAAACAACTAGACTGGACTTGGTTCGAAGGTAAATACATCTTTTATTTTTACACTAACAAAAGAAAGAAAAGATGCGCACAAGGCGGAAGTACAAACTTGGCTAAGAAAACAAAACTAGCACTTGGGCAAAACCTATGGACGTGAAACAAATAAACACTTACTGTGACATGAGCAGAACAAAAACTTACGTGGCATGGCAAGAAGCATAAACGATGGAATAAGCAGGGCATGAAAATGACAGAGGTAAACAGAGTTAATGTCGCCAGGAACTGGAAAACGCCGATCCACAGCATCCCAAACATGCCTGATGAGTGTGCAGGCCATGCAAGAACTGGGATGTTTTAAGATTCCAGGAATTGAATACAGATGCTTGCAACATGGGGCCACACATTGTCATGCTGCAACATGAAGTTATGGTCTCGGGTCAATGGCACAACAATGGGCCTCAGGATCTCGACATGGTATTTCCGTGTATTCAAAATGCCATCAATAAAATACACTTGTGTTCGTTGTCCATAACATACACCTGCCCATACCATCACCTCACCCCCACCATGGGCCACTCAATTAACAAGGTTAACATCAGCAAACCGCTCTCCCACACGATGCCACACAAACTGTCTGCCAACTGTGCTGAACAGTGGGAAGAACACCTCTCCAACATGCCAGACACCATCGAGTGGGAGCATTTGCCCTCTCAAGTCGGTTACGACGATGAACTGCAGTCAGGACGAGACCCTGATAAGGACGACGAGCATGCAGAGGAGCTTCCCAGTTTGTGCAGAAATTATTTGGTTATGTAAACCAATTGTTGCAGCAGCTGTCCAGGTGGCTGGTTTCAGACGATCAAGGAGGTGTACCTGCTGGATGTGGCGGTCCCGTGCTGGTGTGGTTACACGTGGTCTACGGTTGTGAGGCTTGTTGGATGTACTGTCGAATTTTCTGAAATGCTTTTGGAGACGGCTCATGGTAGAGAAATTAACATTCAATTTACGGGCAACAGCTCTGGTGGACATTCATGCAGTCAGAACACCCACTGCACGCTCCCTCAAAACTTGTGACATTTTTGGCATAAAACTGCACATTTCAGCGTAGCCCTTTATTGTGGGCAGCCTAAGGCACACCTGTACAATACTCATGTTGTTTAATCAGCATCTTTTTTTTTTTTTTTTTTGCAATACAAATCCAAAAACCAAACCCGTCCCAGCAACACTAAGAACAACATTAAACAGAGCAATTGAGAGCAATTGAGGACACACACATGACACAGAACAATCCAAATGTAAAGAAACAAAAATGAACATTATCGACAACAGCATCAATATTAGTAACAATTTCAAAATAGCAGTGATTAAAAAACCCTCATTGATATTATCATTAAAAACATTTATAAAAAATAATAAAAATTAGAAATGAACAATAGTGTCACAGTGGCTTACACTTGCATCACATCTCATAAGCTTTACAACACACTGTGTCCAATATTTTCCACTAAGATATAATAAGTCATATTTTCGTTCATTTAAAGGCCTACTGAAAGCCACTACTACCGACCACGCAGTCTGATAGTTTATATATCAATGATGAAATCTTAACATTGCAACACATGCCAATACGGCCGGGTTAACTTATAAAGTGCAATTTTAAATGTCCCGGGGAACTTCCGGTTCGAAACGCCTCTGAGGATGACGTATGCGCGTGACGTAGCCCGGGGAACAGAGGTATGCCTTCCACATTGAAGCCAATACGAAATAGCTGTTTTCATCTCATTCTGGATGTATTCTGGACATCTGTGTTGGTGAATCTGTTGCAATTATGTTCATTGCATTATGGAGAAAGAAGCTGAGCAAGCAAAGAAGAAAGTTCTCGGTGCAAAGCGGACGTATTTTGCGAAGGAAGTCAGCAGCAACACAACACAGCCTACATTCCCGAGAAGATGCAGTCAAGATCGAAGAACTCGGATAACAGAGACTCTAACCAGGAGGACTTTTGACTTCGATACACAGACGCCTGTAGAGAACTGGGACAACAAAGACTCTTACCAGGATTACTTTGATTTGGATGACAAAGACGCAGACGTGCTACCGTGAGTATGCAGCTTTGGCTTCCAAACATTTGATCGCTTGCACGTACGTGCGCGTCACGTACGTAACTTTGTTTAACTATATAAGCTTTATGAACCTTGGGTTAGGTGAACAGTCTTTTGGGCTGAGTGATTGTGTGTGTTGATCAGGTGTTTGAATTGTATTGGCGTGTTCTATGGAGCTAGGAGCTAGCAGAGGAGCTAGGAGCTAGCAAAAACACCTAGGTGTTTTTATGCAGGATTAATTTGTGGCATATTAAATATAAGCCTGGTTGTGTTGTGGCTAATAGAGTATATATATGTCTTGTGTTTATTTACTGTTTTAGTCATTCCCAGCTGAATATCAGGTACCGTGAGTAGCAGCTGCGCTTCCAAACATTTGATCGCTTGCCAGTACGTGCGCGTCACGTACGTTTCTTTGTTTAAATATATAAGCTTTATGAACCTTGGGTTAGGTGAACGGTCTTTTGGGCTGAGTGATTGTGTGTGTTGTGCAGGTGTTTGAATTGGATTGGCGGCTTATATGGAGCTAGGAGCTAGGAGCTAGCATAGGAGCTAGGAGCTAACATAACAAACACTTAGGTGTTTTTATGCAGTATTAATTTGTGGCATATTAAATATAAGCCTGGTTGTGTTGTGGCTAATAGAGTATATATATGTCTTGTGTTTATTTACTGTTGTAGTCATTCCCAGCTGAATATCAGGTCACCCCCGGCTCTCACAGCATCTTCCCTATCTGAATAGCATCCACTCCCCACTAGTCCTTCACTTGCACTTTACTCATCCACAAATCTTTCATCCTCGCTCAAATTAATGGGGAAATTGTCGCTTTCTCGGTCCGAATCTCTCTCACTTCATGCGGCCATCATTGTAAACAATAGGGAACTTTGCGTATATGTTCAATTGACTATGTCACGCTACTTCCGGTAGGGGCAAGCCTTTTTTTATCAGATACCAAAAGTTGCGATCTTTATCGTCGTTGTTCTATACTAAATCCTTTCAGCAAAAATATGGTAATATCGCGAAATGATCAAGTATGACACATAGAATAGATCTGCTATCCCCGTTTAAATAAAAAAAATTCATTTCAGTAGGCCTTTAATAGTTGAAACAAATTTAAATAATGGATCCCATATTCCAATATATGACTCATTATTATCTAAACTAAATGCAGTTTGTTCTACTGATATCATCTCCATAGCTTGTGTGTACCAGTCAGTATGAGTTGGACTATCGACAGCTATCCATTTTTTAAACATTACCCTTTTTGTTATTGTGCATATTGAAAGAAAAGCATTTTTACTCTTTGATGACACATTACTAAATTGATGTAGATCCCCAAGAATACAAGTTTGCAGTGTCATTGGGATATTTATATTAAGGAATGTGATTGCTTCTTTTGTTTTTTTCAACCATAACTCTTTTATTCTCTGACATTCCCACAATAAATGAACAAGAGTTCCCTCAGCTGCCCGACATTTCATACATAGCTTGCTATCTACTACACCAATTTTAAACAGCTGAGACGATGTAAAATACAACCTATTCAATATATTAAATTGAGTCAGCTTATATTTAATGCTTCTAAAGGGCTTATTGGCATTTTTCCAAATATCATTCCATGGTATGTCTCTTTCATTTAAAATGTTTAAGTCCATCATCCATTTCCGAACACATGCATCATTTGCATTTCTAGTGTGGTGTTCATTTATTATTCCATAAAATAGTTTAATTAATTTCTTAATTGTATCTTGATTAAAAAGTGCATCTTCCAGTTCATGGCTATTTAAAGACATACTTTCAGAGGATATGCATTTATTTACAGCGTGTTTTAAAGAGATAAAATGTAAAAAATGATTTCTGGGTCAATTATATTGATCAACTAAATCATTGAACGGTTTAAAAGAGTTTTTATTAATAATATGATGAGGTTTAGTAATACCTCTGTCTTTCCATGTTGCCCATTTAACCACATTTTTATTAATGATAATATTAGGATTGTACCAAAGCGGTTGATTTACAGATGTTATTGGGTTGATTCCTAGTATTTTCTGGCACAGTTTTAGATTGTCAAAGGTGGCTTCTATTGGGCTCTGCCTCAATTCATTAGGTATTTTTTCATCAGCATCTTGATATGCCACACCTGTGAGGTAGGATGGATTATCTTGGCAAAAAAGAAATGCTCACTAACACATATTAGACAGATTTGTGAACAATATTTGAGAGGAATAGGTCGTTTTACATCTTTGAGTTCATGTCATGAGATGGGAGCAAAAACAAAAACATTGTGTTTATATTTTGGTCAGTGTAGAATGCATTCCTGTAAAAGGAACGCATCATAAAGATTTGTACCCTGCCAGTACAGTATAATCTTGCTTCTGTAATAAAGCTTTACTATTTAACAATACTTCACATTCCTTCACAAAGTAACTTTTGCAGTGCCCTTCAGCCACTACAAATTGTTAATACCCTGTTAACAACGCGTGTGTTTATGTGCTCGCTAAATGTGTACGGAGGCTTAGGTGTGGGGCATGTGTGTCATATGAATTCATGCATGTGCTGAAGAAATTCCAAGTGTGTGTGCACGGAAGCGTGCACTGTATTAATTATTTGTGCATGTGCGTTCATGCAGCGCTAAAGTGTCTGTAAACTGAAACAACTTGAAAACTCAACCTTCTAGTCCATTTGATACATACATATAAAATCACAGCAGCCATTGGCACATGAAGACAAATTAAGTAGCGCCAATTAATATCAATATATGACTGTTTAGTTGTCAGAGTGTATCTGGCAATTTTACTGTGTGGTGACCTCATCACACAAACAGCACTATTCTGCCTGTGGAAAATACTGGGGTAAATAAAATGGTTTACTGATCATTATTAAAGTAATCTAATTGTTTTGTTCCTCTCTAGTTTTTGTCCGCCTTCTTCTCCCACATTGGCCTTTTTTCACCAAAAGTTCAGGAACTTTATGTTCCTGAACTACAATGGCGTATTGATGAGCCGTATGGTATATTTCTACACTGATACCATGTAAATAAATAGACAATGTTAGGTCATATTTATTTTACAAAAAACACAGTTGAAATTGATTATTGAACATTTTGTTTCCCATTTATACGTATAAATCCAAAACCGGCGCATCTAATTAAATTCCGCCTGGAGTCATATTATATATTCATATGGGTGTATAAAACAGACCTGGGCAAAATACGGCCCGCGGGCCACATGCAGCCCATTATAATTTTCAATCCGGCCTGCCAGACGTTCTACATCATTTTTTTAGACCTTTAACATCAAAACTGTCACCGCCATAATGATGTGCAGTGCTGTAATGACCGTAAGTCTTGAACTATAGAAAGTATTTCAATGGTTGAAATCTGCACTTTTGAGTGTTTTACGAGTTATTACGGTAATCTGCATAAAAGTGATAATATATCATATTGTAGGTGTTTATTACACTTTGCATTCATATTTTGCTGTTTGTTACATTTTTGTTGTGTTTTGTTTGATTGTAAAAGATGTCTACCGAAGAGCTGGTCTGAGAAGTAAAAGAGGAGCGAGGTTCATATGTTGTTAATATTCAGTGTTTTATTGTTCATAGTTAATATTGTAAATCCCACTGTCTTTATTTTAATGTAAATTTTGGGTGTCCCATTAAGTAAAAAACTGTAAAATTCCATTCCGTTTTTTTGAGGTGGTCTGTCATAACTTTTTTAGAATTCTATCGGATATTGTGACTTTTGGTATTAGTGTTCATAAATTATTAAAAAAAGGGACCCAAACACACATACTGTACAGCAGATTTTTACAGCTAAAATTGTATATATAATTTAAACACACATACACCCTGGCCCCCCAGACACATTTTTTCTCTCAATGTGGCCCCCGAGTCAAAATATTTGCCCAGTTCTGGTCTAGACTGTCAGTCATCAGCAACCAAAATAAGAGTTGCTAGACCGGAACTGCAACACCAAACACAGAAAAACACAAGCTCAAAACTTAACTGTCAAGCAGGGCGTGACAAGTTTTATACTATCCACAAAGATCAAATGAATATATATATATATATATATATATATATATATATATATATATATATATATATATATATATATATATATATATATATATATATATATATATATATATATATATATATATACATATATATATATATATACATATATATACATATATATACATATACATATATATATATATATATATATATATATATATATATATATATATATATATATATATATATATATATATATATATATATATGTGTGTATGTATATATATCAGAATCAGAATCAGAATCAGATTCGTCGAACGACGGCCCTAATATTGATTTATATATATATATATATATACAACAATTAAAATATTTAATCGCGATAATCGCATTTTGTTCATAGTTAACTCAATATTAATTGCGATTAATCGCAGATAGGTATAATTTTTTATAATTAATAAGTGTACCCTAGACAGATAAGTTATTTGAGCGGGGGATATCCCCGCTGTAATCTGTGATATTTCTACCTGAATAAATGCTTCTGATATTCTGTACCTTACATGTTGTACAAGTTAATGGTCTTCATATTGCTGCAGGACAATTTTTTAACCTTCTCTATTAATTAATCAAATGTAATATTGAGCCTGGTAATCATTCTGTAATTGAGGAGTCCACCTGAACATGTCATAGTATAATTTACACAATAATTCAGCCAGCAAACCCCTCCTCCATATTCCCAAATGAATGCACTAACATTTCTTTAAGTGCAAATATCACAGAATAACATTGAAAAACATCTCTGACAAAGCATGATCAGAATGTAAGACATTTTTATTTTGTTAATGTCAGGGTTTTCCCTAAATTGCCAAAATACCTGTGGCGTGGTTGGGGGGCGTGGTCAATATGACGTCATCGCCAGAGGTGGGTAGAGTAGCCAGAAATTGTACTCAAGTAAGAGTACTGTTACTTTAGAGATTTATTACTCAGGTAAAAGTAAGGAGTAGTCACCCAAATATTTACTTGAGTAAAAGTAAAAAGTATGTTGTGAAAAAACTACTCAAGTACTGAGTAACTGATGAGTAACCTGTTCGTTTAATGATGACGGCAACAAATAATGCACAAAAACATAAAAATAGCAATGAGCAAATTCAGAGCCAGGAATATCTCTTAAGCAACTAAAACAATAGTATATATTAAATAATAATAAATTAAAATAAAAAAAATGAAGGCAAATTGAGCCACAATAACTTAACAGCATCATAGGCTCAGTAGGCATTCATTGATTGATTGATTGAAACTTGTATTAGTAGATTGCACAGTACAGTACATATTCCGTACAATTGACCACTAAATGGTAACACCCCAAAAAGTTTTTCAACGTTAATCAATTACTTAATAAATGACCAAGTCGAGGTGATCTACCTCATATATACATACACACAAATATCATATATATATATATATATATATATATATATATATATATATATATATATATATATATATATACACTTTTATATATACAGTATATAATTTATATTTATTTATTTTGCCGTTTTTGTTCACATGTTAAAGGTGTTTTAATGAATATACATGCATGTTTAACATATAGATTCCTTTCTTTTATGAAGACAAGAATATAAGTTGGTGTATTACCTGATTCTGATGACTTGCATTGATTGGAATCAGACAGTAGTGCTGATAACGTCCACGTTTTCAAATGGAGGAGGAAAAAAGTTCCTCCTTTCTGTCTAATACTACATGAAAGTGGTTGGTTTTTGGCATCTTATTTGTCCAGCTTCCATATTCGTTTTTATACACTTTACAAGAAATACATTGCCGGCAAACTCTGTAGCTTGCTAGCTTGTTTGCGCTGGCTTTCGGAGACTCTCATTTTGTTAGCGCAGGCGCGATGGAGCAGCACTTTTATTGTGAAGACAGGAACTGTGCGGGCAGTCTTTAGGCTTTTGAGAGAGGTACGGTTGAAATAAAAAAGTGTCTTTTTTTCCTTCACACTTTTGATTGATTGATTGATTGAAACTTTTATTAGTAGATTGCACAGTACAGTACATATTCCGTACAATTGACCACTAAATGGTAACACCCGAATAAGTTTTTCAACTTGTTTAAGTCGGGGTCCACGTGTGATGGTCATGTGACCGCCTGGCTCTGTTTGATTGGTGAAACGGAGTCCAACGTCACCAGTGACTGCATCTGATTGGTGAAACGGAGTCCAACGTCACAAGTGACTGCATCTGATTGGTGAAATGGAGTCCAACGTCACCAGTGACTGCATCTGATTGGTGAAACGCAGGCATGCGTAGACCCTGCTTAGAAGGTCTGTCAGACAGACCAAAACAAACAAAGCGTGCATTAACAGATGGATAAAAATCAGTAGCGAGTAGCGAGCTGAATGTAGATAAATGGAGCCGAGTAAAAGTAGCGTTTCTTCTCTATAAATATACTCAAGTAAAAGTAAAAGTATGTTGCATTAAAACTACTCTTAGAAGTACAATTCATCCCAAAAGTTACTCAAGTAGATGTAACGGAGTAAATGTAGCGTGTTACTACCCACCTCTGGTCATCGCATGATTTGCTATGATGCATATGTTCTTTAAAAAGGGAGGAGGATCCAAGATGGCGCCGTGAATGGTCTTACTTGCGGGAGCAGCATCTAAAAAAAGAATATAACCCTGCAAAAACTGCTCGTGCATAATTGAAAAGAGACTTAATAGTTTCCATATAGTATTTGGTTCATTTTGTGTTTCATTTGGCTGGACTTTGACGGCTGCTCCTTTGAACTATGTCGACGTATTCTGGCTCGAAAAGGAAAGGTGTGGCGAGGAAAATGGCGGATAACGCTACAACCGGAGCTTCAAAGCTGCCATTTGACAACTGCCATGACTATATCATCGGTGGGGACAGCATGAAAATGCATCTCATGAATTAAGAAGTTTTTCCTTCCCTGCCAGTAACACCGGAGAAGCCTCCCACCAAGAAAGGTAAAGATGTAATGGGCAATAGCAACATTGTTGCTACGCTATCCGCGTTAATTAACGCTCGCTCAGACGAGCTGAGCGCCCGCTCGGAGGAGCTGAAGAAGTTGATCCAGGCCAATGCCATTCAAATTGCTAGCGGAAATGCTAAAGTGGAACAAGTTTGCAAACAAGTAAGCGAGATTATGGGGAGAGTTTCTGGGCTGGAACTGGCTGTGGAGGGGGACAAGAAGCTAATCAATGTACTTCAAGAACGCATCACCGAGATGGAGAGATATTCAAGACGATGGAACCTGAGACTGCATGGTGTGGCCGAGCGTGTGGAGGACCGAGATGTACGTGAAGAGGTGATCCGAGTTTGCCAGGCTCTGCTGCCGTCTGATGCTGAACGGCTCCCGAATGTTATCGACACCGTGCACCGCTTTGGAGAGAAGAAGCCGAAAGGTAACAGGTGTGTTTTACTGCAGTTTCCCTCCCGGGTGCACAGAGCTGCAATCTGGGTCGCTGCAAATAATTCCTCTTACCTGCGAGGCAACGGGCTGCGCTTCGCCGAGGACTTCTGTATAGTCAACAGAGAAGCAAGAATGAAGTTATGGCCACTGGTGGATGAAGCAAGAATGAAGTTATGGCCACTGGTGGATGAAGCAAGAATGAAGTTATGGCCACTGGTGGATGAAGCAAGAATGAAGTTATGGCCACTGGTGGATGAAGCAAGAATGAAGTTATGGCCACTGGTGGATGAAGCAAGAATGAAGTTATGGCCACTGGTGGATGAAGCAAGAATGAAGTTATGGCCACTGGTGGATGAAGCAAGAATGAAGTTATGGCCACTGGTGGATGAAGCAAGAATGAAGTTATGGCCACTGGTGGATGAAGCAAGAATGACGTTATGGCCACTGGTGGATGAAGCAAGAATGAAGTTATGGCCACTGGTGGATGAAGCAAGAATGACGTTATGGCCACTGGTGGATGAAGCAAGAATGAAGTTATGGCCACTGGTGGATGAAGCAAGAATGAAGTTATGGCCACTGGTGGATGAAGCTCGCAAGGCAGGGAAAATTGCCTACCTTGTAGGCGGTCGGGCATTTATAGAGAAAAAATAAATCCCTCTTCCAGTCTGAAGATACACCTTTCAGACTTTAACTTACTCTTGACTTGACTTTGTTAAAAGAGGATGGATAGATGAGGAGTTACAACTTACACACGAGCCAGTTTTTTGCACTTTTCTGAATATTAATATGATGTTGTTCCCGCAGCGTCTAGTTGCTTTGTTTCTAACTCAAAGCATTTTCTAATTCTAATTCATTTTTGTTTAAACTTGTCTTTATCTATCATTTCTCTCAACGCCAGGGGGTTAAGGCAGAACTTGAAGCGCAAAGCTTTATTTTTATTTCTTAAACAATGTAAAACAGATTGATGTTTTTTACAGGAGACACACAGTATGAATGATGATGTAAAGTTTTGGAGATCTCAATGGGGTAATGAGATATATTGCTCTCATGCATCACAGCGTTCTGGTGGAGTTGGCACTTTCACAAACAATATTACAGGAGTCTTATTGCATCATAGTGACTATGATAAAATTGGCCATTATATTTGCCAGATTTTTGAGATTCAGAAAACTAACTTTATAGTTGCTAATATTTATGGATATAACTCAGTGCCTGACAATACTATTTTATTTAATGAAGTGGAAAATAAAATTCTACACTGGCTTGCCGAATTTCCAAATGCTTATATACTTGTAGGAGGTGACTTCAATACTGTCATTGACAATTCACTTGATAGATGGCCACCAGGCTCTCAAAATAGTGTCAGCTCAAATCTAAAGTTACTAATGCAAAGGCTTGATCTAATTGATGCCTGGAGATATAAAAATCCTGATAAGACATCCTTTACCTGGTCTAACAAGTCAGGCTCAAGAAAATCTAGAATAGACATGTGGTTAATTTCTAAATCATTGCAAAACAATGTTACTGTTCAAATTCTCTCCACTCCTTTGACTCTCATAGAGCTATACAGATTCACATCTCTCTACATCCCTCTCACAATCGTTCAAACAGCTCATTCTGGAAACTCAATAGTTCAGGTTTTATGTCAGGAAGCAGTTAAAATGAAGATTAAAGATCTAATAAAAAAAATGTTTTAATAAAGCCAAAACCAAAACAATTATTGTAGTCATTGGGAACTCTTTAAATATGAGGTTGGTAAATTTATTAGAAAATATTGCAGTAATCTAGCTAAGAATAAGCGTTCTGAGGAAGAAAATGTGATTTCCATCATTACTGCATTATCCTCTTTATGTCCAGATAATATGTCAGCAGAAGAAAAAGAAAGTCTCTTAGAATGCCAAAATAAATTAGACAAAATGTATCAATCGAAAGCAGAAGGAGCCTTTGTAAGATCTAGAAAACAATGGCTGGAGGAAGGTGAACAAAATTCTGCGTATTTCTTTCGTTTACAAATATCGCAGGCTCAAAACAACACCATTGATCAACTGAAAATAAACGATTTGGTTTGCAATGATGCAAAACAGATTGCAAATTATTGTTCTCAATTTTACAAAAAATGATACAATAGTCAATACTGTGAAAGTGATGCTATTTCGTTTATGGATGCCTTAACTGAAACTAAGTCAATCAGCACAGCTGACCAGGGATTCTGTGACCGTCCAATCTGTCTCAAGGAAGTAGTGGAATCAATTAATAGTTTAAAAAATAACAAATCTCCTGGGGTGGATGGTATTACATCTGAACTCTATAAAATATTTTCAGAAGAGCTAGCTCCCTTCTTACTAGAAGTGTTTTGTGAAAGTATTGATACAGGTGCCCTTCCTCCAACTTGAACACAAGGCCTCATTACCCTTATACCCAAACCAAACAAAGATGTACTAATCATTGATAATTGGCGTCCAATTAGCCTTCTAAACAATGACTATAAGATTGTAGCTATTATTTTTGCTAAACGTTTAAAATTGGTTCTGGATGACATAATTGATGAGACACAGTCAGGATTTATGAGAGGGAGACACATTTGGAATAATATCAGGCTTGTACTTGACATACTGGATTACCCAGAGGTCATTAATGATGAAGGCTTCCTGCTTTTCCTGGACTTCTACAAAGCTTTTGACTCCATCGAACATGAATTTATCTTCAAGACACTTGACAAATTTGGCTTCGGCAATTTTTTCCGCAAAACAATCAAGACTTTGTACTGCAATGGTAATAGCTCGATAAAGCTAAAATCTGGTACATCTCCAAGATTAGAATTAAAACGTGGGATACGGCAAGGTTGTCCTATTTCTCCATATTTATTTTTGTTAGCCACCCAATTGTTATCGGTTCATATAAAAAGTAGTCGTTTAAAGGGGATCTCTATATTAGACAGAGAAATAACTATCAGCCAACTGGCTGACGACACAACACTCTTTTTGAAGGACTCTTCTCAAATTCCACTTGCTTTGGATGTAATTCATGTTTTTTCCTTGGCTTCTGGTCTCCGTCTGAATGTGAATAAGTGTGAACTAATGGCTGTGAAGAGATGTGAAATGATGTCAAATTCCAGTTAAGGATAGTATTAATTACCTAGGAATACTTATCACTAAAAATCAGAGTTCTAGATCGGTCTTGAACTTTAATCCAATTGTAGAAAAAACTAAGAAAAGATTGAACCAATGGCTACAGAGAGATTTATCCTTAAAAGGCAGAACCTTGCTTTCCAAAGCAGAAGGTATCTCCAGGCTTACGTATGCGGCTATTTCTTTAGATGTTAACCAAAAAATATGTAAAACTATTGACAAAATACTTGTTGACTTTATTTGGAAAAACAAAATTCATTATATTAAGAAATCTGTTATAATGAACAATTATAATCAGGGTGGTCTAAACTTTCTGGATTTCACTCCACTAAACAACACCTTCAAGATGAATTGGATACGACACTATTTGAAAGACCCTACCTCAATTTGGAACTTCATTTCTCATCATGTATTTTCTAATCTTGGAGGCCTAAAATGTTTACTATTGTGTAACTACAACATTGATAGGATTCCTGTTGCTCTTTCAAACTTCCACAAACAAGCCCTTCTGGCATGCTCTCTTATATACAAGCACCATTTCTCACCTACGAAACATTTCATTTGGAACAATAAAGATATATGTTACAAAAGGAGATCTCTTTTCCTCAACAATTGGTTCAAGAATGATATTATTTTATTGAGTCAGCTTTTCAATAAGGAAGGTCAACTTTTTAATTACCAATAATTTTTTCAACCATTTTAAGGTCCCTGTGACTCCCAAACAATTTGCCATTGTATTTGATGCCATTCCAACGGGTGTTGTTATGTTGTACTCATCTCCTCTTTCTGCTGTAAAAATGGTGAATGATCCACTTGACACTCCTGTGGGGAAACTTTGCTTTGATCAGAAAAATAACAGAAAAATCCGCAGCTTATTCCAAAATGATTGTGTGTCTGTCTCCTATGTAATTGCGCTCTGGAATAATATTGTGAATGACATCTACTGGATCAAAACATGGTCCCTTCCTAACAGGTATTTACTTACCAACAAAGTCAAAGAGATATCTTTTAAAATCATTCCTGGTTATTACCCTGTAAAGACTGTGATGGTTAGATAGAAGAAGGACATTGATGTTACTGTTACCTGCACCTTATGTAACATGCATCCAGAGACTGTTTACCAGCTGTTTTGGACTGGTGAAAGCACTCCATCACTATGGCAGGGCATCTGTCGCTTCATCCTGGACAATATTCACGACACATTTGTGCTTTGTTTTAAAGATGTGATATTTGGTTTTACACTATATGAACAAAAATTTGAAAAGTAATTTTACCTTTGCAACCTCATTATACTATTGGCTAAGTTTTATATTCATAAATGTAAGTTTCTCAATACCCGACCTGTTTTTTGTGCCTTTAAAAAAGATTTAGAACTCTACATTAAAACACTCTCTACCTCTAGCAACCAAAAAGATGTAAAAACGATGATGCTGTGTTCCAAATTTAAGTTATTTACTGAGATTGAGTGAGCCTATGGCTTTGCACTTTGTTTATTATCAGGGGCGCAGAAAAGGGGGGGGTAAAGGAGACAGATTCTAGGGGCGCATAATGGAGGGGGGCCCAGAGAGGCCCCTAATGATGATGAAATTATAATACAGGGGGCCCTGTAAATATTCTTTTCATGGGGCCCAAAATCCCTAGCGGCGCCCCTGTTTATTATATATATATATTTTGCATTCTATTTGAGTTACTTTGAATTTACAACCCCCTGGCGCTGTTTTGTACTGTTTTTGTACTGTTTTGTACTTTTTTTGTACTTACTTTGATTATTATTTTCAACTGTTTGTAAATGTTGAAATTTATAAATAAAGGTTTATATATTAAAAAAAATACAAATAAATAAAAAATATTCTTTAAAAGGCAGAACAATGTGAATGTACATTTAAAACAAATCTGTTAGTATTAAAACACACATTTGTCTTACATAATATCATTTTGTTTTATTTTGTTCTTTGTTGAGAATGTATTTATTTTATTTTATTTTATTTTTTTAATTTCTCGATTCCTTTTAGTCACTATTTCTTTAATAAAAAGGACTGGCAATAAATCTAGCATCTCTTGCTGGTGTTATTGGCGACTGTACTCGTGTTTAAAGACTTTGTGTATATTCTGTCCGTGACAAAAAGCGAGCAGAGAGTCTGAGGTCACACTTGCTTCACGTTGCTGGGAGCCTTTCTCTCATTAAAAGCCGCCAGTGTCACCTTAAATTGTGAAAATGTCTGTATAACTCCAATATATTCAAGTAGGTCCACAACGCGGACACCCTGCCTACGCTCCAGACAACCCCGTGCGTGCAACTTACGTCATCACAACATCGATTTCGTGAGCACTGGACAAGTGGTAGAAAATGGATGGATGGATGTTCCGGTGAAAAAAGTTTGTCTTTTTCTGGCCAAATTTTTTGGTGCATCATTAGTCAATAGTGAGCAAATAATAAACTATATACAACCGTAATACTGTAACTACCCTGCTGGTGTTAATGTGTATGTTAGTGTGTTATGATGGCCATTTTTCCCATGGTCCGTGAACTCACCGTGTCGGCGAAGTGATTGATTGATTGATTGATTGATTGATTGATTGATTGATTGATTGAAACTTTTATTAGTAGATTGCACAGTACAGTACATATTCCGTCAAATTGACCACTAAATGGTAACACCGGAATAAGTTTTCCAACTTGTTTAAGTCGGGGTCCACGTTAATCAATTCATGGTACAATGTGGAGAATGTTGTACGTTTTTGAAGAGAAGCACGGAGGAAATACTTGTTGGAATTGTGCCCGTTATTATCATAAAAAGAAGGTCAGGCTTTGTGTTTTTTTCTCCTGGATGCTACAATACTTTATATTATTTTCTTTTGTTTGGTGTGTCACAGGGGCATCACTAGCTTTTAAGGCCAGGGGGGGCTTAGCCCCCAGGAGATGCACAGGATGCATCATCTCCACATCCATTGCTTTCGGTCTCCCCTAGAAGGGGGGGGGGGGGGTTACCCACATATGCGGTCCTCTCCAAGGTTTCTCATAGTCTTTCACATCGACGTCCCACTGGGGTGAGTTTTTCCTTGCCCTTATGTGGGCTCTGTACCGAGGATGTCGTTGTGACTTGTGCAGCCCTTTGAGACACTTGTGATTTAGGGCTATATAAATAAACATTGATTGATTGATGCGAGCGAACGTAGCGCACGAGCACAAAACTTCACAAACGGCTAACAAAGACTTAATAATAATAACAATGAATAATTTCTATTTCAGTGGGTTTATTTTCAATGTGTGTTCAGTACAACAACAAACATGGTTTGCACAGTGACATTTTGTTTACAGCATCAACAAGAAATGACTTGCATGATCCTTCAAGATACACTGAAACACAATGAAAGTCATGGCATTAGCCTCTATGTTATTACTTCACAACATAGAGGCTAATGCTACCACTTTCGCTCACAATACAATAATTGTTTGTTCCCAAATATTTTGAAGTTGCACAGATTACATTTTGGGCACATATGTGACTAAAATGGTTGTAAATTAAAGCCCTGGAAATATTACTTAATTACTTGAATTAAAGTAATATCTGGATCGGGATAATTTGGCTAATATAATATATTTATATATATATATATATATATATATATATACATATATATATGTGGAGTTGAAACTCAGTGTGAATGAAGTGTCCCTGCCCTGGAAGTAAGGAGCTGTCTCCTCCTTAATCTTACTCCTTGGTGAAGTACCAGAAAGAACTACATTTCCCAGAACACCAAGGTCAAGATGGCCACCAATTGGCTGATTCAAGGCAGCTGTTAAGGAATGGTGGTGCTGTCTCATTTCATGCAAGCAAGCAGAGCGGCAAGACGCAAAAATCTACAAGATCCATCTTTAAAAGACTTCCAACACACCAATGGTCGGTGAATATACCCACTTTGCAATATGCTGAAATGCTTATTTGTTAAAACTCACCTTGACATGTTGGTTTACTTACCTGTCTTAAATTGTTTTTAGTTTGAACCACAGCAAATTTACTCCAACCTTGAGCATTGATTGCATCTGGGTATTTTCTTACTGTTTGATAATTAAAAAGCTTGAGTTAATTGAATTGTTAAATAAGCTCAATTTAAAGGGATAAAAAGTCAAAGATTATGGTTCAAAGTTAAAAGTAATAAAGATAAAAGCAAAGTTGAAGGATAAAAATGTTAAAACTTTTGCTTAAAGTTAAGCTAATTATACTTACCTTTATACTTACCTTACTAATTAAGCTACCTTATTAATTAAGCTAATTATACTTACCTTTTACTTACCTTTACTCCGTTTGGTGGATTTACTCAGTTCCATCATGGTAATGAATTTACATGATTGATTACTTAATTGCATGATTAGTTAAATGATTAATTGAGTGAACGATTAAGTAATTAAACGATTGATTGATTAAATTAAATGATCAATTAATTTTGACTTCTTTAAAGTGACTAAAACTACTTTTCTGATTTACTTGTTTCATTTTACTGAAACTGGTTAATTTGACAGTGCATTCACATGCATTTAATCTAAGTGTCTAGAGTCCTTTTGAAAAGTAATGTTAGATAATTTAAAAGTTTAAACAATGGTATTTAAAAGTTTGCAAATTTAACTTTAAAAATAATACCTGTTTGAGTCAGTTGAATTTGAACCTTTTTGTAAATACCTGTACATATATTGTTTTTCCATTGTTAACACTTGTGTTCGAAGGTTAACAACCTGATTGAATGAAGATCAACAGAAAAGAAACCAACAAAGCCAAAAAGTTGGATAAATAAAGTTGATCAATTGGAAATCCGAGTTGTCCTGGTGTCCTTTACGGAGTCAATAAGTGGAACTTGACAGTTGTTAACCACGGACCAGCCCTGGACAGTGAAGATCAAAGGCCTCAAGACCCAGGGGAACTGTGGACGCCGGAGAAAACGGGATAAAGATGGCCGAAGAGGTATTGGGGAAGACTGCCGTGATCCTCAAGCAGGAGAGGACGACAGCCAAGAGGAACCTGACCAGAGTGGCCAACCTGATCTCCAGAGGAGCAGGCACCATGCTGCAATCCGAACTAAAAGAGGAGTTTGCCAAGTTTGCCGACCGTTTCACATCACTGCTGGATGCCAACGAGGACTTCAAGATTGGCCTGGAGGCTGACGTCAAGAAGGATGACCCAGATGGGGAGCTCGAGAAACAGCAGGAGGATGACATCCGAGCAACTATAAAAGATGCCGAAGATAAGATGGCAGAAATCAAGGACATTGTCCAGACCAACCTGTGGGGAAGATACGGGAAGACTGAGCTGAAGGCAGCGATTTCCGAGGCAGAGGACGCCATTCAAAGGGCTGAAAGAGTAGCAGTTGAAAGCAACAACGTGGAAGGCTATGACGTTTACCTCACCCTGCTGAATGAGACGGTGAGTGTTACCATCCATACCATGGCCCATTGGGAGAAATGGATCCCTCAGCACTTAAAGGACGAGATGGATGACAAACTAACACAAGTGAAAGCAGCTCACTACAGGCTCAAGTTGAGGAAAGCTGAATTCGCCACATCCAGGAGGCTGGCTGATCAAGGTGCAGGAGGACGACCTGGCCAACCAACACATCCCATTGTGAGGATAAAGCCTACATCCCTACCAGTCTTCCATGGGAGCAAAATAGACTTTCACAGGTGGAAGAAGGATTGGGAGAGCCTCCAGAAACAAGGGGAGCCGACTGGATCACCAGAGGTAAAGAAGATCCAGCTGTTGGAGAGCGTCAGTGATTCCATTGCCAAGGAACTAAGACTGTCCACCTACACCACAGCAACAGATATCTTCAGGGTCCTCGAAAACAGGTACGGCAACAAATCAACGATCACAGTCGAAATCTTGGAAGCGCTGGACAAGATGGCACAAGTCAAGGGGAACCAGCCCAGGAAGGTCATTGACCTAATACAAGCTGTGGAGAAGGCCCTGGCTGACCTGACGGAGCTAGGAAACTCTGGAGCCATCAGAAACCCCCTCGTCATCAGGTCGATTGAAAGCAAGTTACCAGATTTCATAAAAAGAGACTGGCTGATGTATATGGTTGAGCCCACCAACCGTGTAACCCCAGACAACCATTTTGATATGCTCCTAAAGTTCCTAAAGAGCCAGGAGGAAATACTGGAACGACTCGAGCAACTAAAGCTGGTGGACAAAGCGGAAGAAGCAGACAGGAAGAAGCCAGAAAGAAAGTTTGCATCTACCAGGGCTACGAGTAAAGATGGTGACGGGGTCTGTGGCATTTGTGGTGGTGGTGGGCACACCAACAAGATCTACTTTTGCAAGAAGTTTAAAGGCTTGAAGCTACATGAGAAGAAAATGGCCCTGAAGAAGCTGGGAGCGTGCAGGAAGTGTCTTGGGTATCACGACGCAGGTGGCTACTGCAGAGACACCTTCCTATGCGGAAACCTAGACTGCAAAAGGGCAAGCGGCACACCTGACCACCACTACTTCCTATGCCCAACAGCAGAGGCCAGAAGAGAAGGAAGCAAAGGTGCAAAAGGAGGAAAAGAAGGAAAAGGTAAATTCACTGAGGAACAGGAGGCCTTCTTGTCACAACTTGCCCCAGAACTGGCAGAGAAGGGCAGAAAGGCATTCTCAAACCGAGCCTCAATGACTCTCAAATCAGCGGGCCAGTCTGAACTGCTGAAGGAAACTGGGCTGGCTGAGTTACCAGTGATGATGATGTTGATGATGGTCACAGCTAACGCAGGTCAGAAGATTGGCACACTTATAGACCTGGCATCCGACACAAATTACATCACTCACAAAGCTGCCGAAAGACTTGGCCTGAGAAGTGAAGACATAGCACTGGTCGTACATGGAGTTGGAGGCATGACAATGAAAGTCAGGACGAAAAGGTACCTCCTGAAGGTCCGAGTCAAGACTCCCAAGGGGACTGAGCGAGCACATCAACTGGTCTGCTATGGCCTGGAGCAAATTGCAAAGGTCCATCAAGCAACTGAACCCGAAAAGTTGAAAAGCTTCTTCCCAGATGTCCAGCTTGAGGAGTTAGAAAGACCAGAGGTAGTCGAGCTCCTCATAAGCCATCGCGAGGGACGACTCGCACCCCAAAGACTAAAAGTCATCGGTGACCTTGTCCTATGGGAGAGCCCCCTGGGCAAAACAGTCGGTGGAGCACACCCTGACTTGCTCGAAGAAGTGGAGGTGGCAGCATATGAGTCAAGAACCCACTTTGCCCGCTCCATGAGAACCGCTGCTGTCCGATACCAAGAGATCACAGTCCCAGCGTCTGAGCCAGGCCGGCTACAGCAGGACGATGTGGCCCACGCAACTACATCTGCCAGTAACCGTGAATTTCTTGATTGGTGGCACTGGGACAGCATCGGAGCTGCATGTGAGCCGAAATGTGGAAGCTGCCGGTGTGGAAACTGTCCTCCAGGAGGAAAGGACATGACCCTGGCGGAGGAGAGGGAGTTTGAGATCATTAAAGGAGGACTCACCTACAAGATGGAGGACTCTCACTCCTCAACTCCACACTGGGATGCCAAATATCCCTGGACTGAAAATCCAGCCTCTCTCCCCAACAACAAAAGAGCAGTCCAAGCTTGCTTCTTGAGAATGGAAAAGCAACTGAGCAAAGACCCAGACTGGAAAGTTGCATATTCCACCCAGATCCATGAAATGGTCCAAAGAGGCGCAGCCATAAAACTCACCAATGAAGTCATGGAGAAGTGGAAAGGACCAGTTTGGTATGTCAGCCACTTGGTGGCGCCAAATCCCCATTCAGTGACTACACCAGTTCGTATTGTCTGGAACAGCAGCCAAAAATACAACGGAGTGAGCATGAATGATCTTCTCCTAAAAGGACCAGATGTTCTCAACCCCATCAGAGCTGTCCTGCTCCGATTCAGAGAAGGAGTGAACGCAGCTCTGGGCGACATCAGAAAGATGTATAACTCTGTCTGGTTGGAAGAGCGAGAGATGCATCTGCACAGGTTCCTGTGGAGAGACAGCCCAGAAGAGGAAATCAGTGAGTATGCCGTCACCAGAGTCAATATGGGCGACAAACCTGCTGGCTGCATTGCTCAATTGGCCATGAGGGAAACTGCAAGTCTGCCCAACTTCACTCACCTGCAGGATGAACGCAGAGTCATTGAAGAAGACAGCTACGTGGATGACCTGTTGACCTCCCACAATGACCTGAACAGACTTGACCAAATCACAGCTGGAGTTGAAGAGGTCCTAAAGGCTGGAGGCTTCTTCCTCAAACCATGGGTCAGGTCAGGGCAAAGTGGGAGGAAAGAAACTGAAGCGGATGTCCTAAAGCCAGAGCAAGGAAACACCTTGATTCTTCCAAACCAAATAAGAGAAGGAGAGAACAAAGCCCTGGGCATCGGCTACCAGGTGGACAAAGACAAACTGTACATGCTGACGGCGGTTAACTTTTCCAATAGGAAGAAAAAGATGAGAGTTGGCAAAGATCTTCTTGAAGAGGAGGTGAGAGCTGAAACGCCTAACCCACTGACGAGGAGAGCTCTCCTAAGCCAAGTTGCTGCACTGTACGACCCAATCGGCCTAGTTGCACCGGTCAAGCAGAAGGGAGCAATTCTCGTCCGTAAAGCATTCCAAGAAGGAGGGGGCGGCAAGCTGACCCAAGAAACCTGGGATCAACCTCTTTCAGAAAGACTCAGGGAAGAAGCCATACAGCTCTTCGAGGAATATGCCCAGCTTGGACAGGTGAAATTCCACAGGAGCCTCACACCGCCCGACTGGAAAGGGAAACCCTACGGCATCACATTTTCTGACGGAAGTGACAAAACCTATGGTGCTGTGATGTACGTCAGATGGGAGACAAGTCACGGAACTGAAGTTCGATTCGTGGAAGCAAAGGCCAAACTGACACCCCTGGACCAAAAGGGAGATGCTGTAAAAGCAGAAATCTGTGGCGCAGTCTTTGCTGCCAGAATTCGGAAGTACGTGGAGAAACATGCCCGTATGAAGATTGAGAAATGGTTCCACCTACTGGACAGTCAAACAGTCCTCGGGGCCATCCAACGAGAATCATACGGATACCAAACCTTCTTCGCCAACAGAGTGGGCGAAATCCAGATGTCCGGGCCAGTGCAAGACTGGTGGTGGACCAGAGGAGATCTGAACATTGCTGACTTAATAACAAGAGGAGGCAATCCCAAAGACTTAAATGAGGAATCCACATGGCAAAACGGACCAGAGTTCCTGAAGTGGCCAGTGGAGGAGTGGCCTATTCAGTCAGCTGGAGAAGTTGCAGCCCAGGCCAGGGAGAGTGTAAACAAGCTTCAAAGAAAGGCATTCTCTGCTGCACTGACCAGAGCTCAAGCTAAGATGAGTCGGCAAAAAGAAGACCCACTGGCCACTCCGGAAAAGGAAAGTCCCTGTGAAGAATCGAAACCTATTATGCCAAGAAGAAAACCCACTAGCTGGGTGAAACATCTTGTGGTTGTAAAAAGGTTCAGTAGCCTGACAAAACTGATCAGAGTTGTTGCCTGGACACGACGAGCTGCCGAGCAGTGGCTGAAGAGGAGGTCGAACCCAGGACAACCAAAGTGGGAGGCAACACCCAAGCAGGCTGGATTGGCTGGCACTGAACTAGAAGGTGCACGTGAAGACGTCTTCCTCGCAGCTCAAGAAGGGAGGATCCAGATATTTAACGAAGATGAGACAGCCGTGCCAGTCTTGCCATTTGAAGCATGGGTGTCAACATTGCTGGCACAAGAATCCCATGACGCTAACCACGAGGGGGTAGCAGGAACCCTTCTACGGATGAGGAAGACAGCGTGGATAATAAAGGGCCGGAGAATTGCCAAGAAAGTAGTTGACAGCTGCATAGTTTGCAGAAAGAACAGAGCAAAGAAGTGTCAACAAATCATGGCAGACTTACCTCCAGAGCGAACCACCCCAGCTGCTCCTTTTGAATTCACAACCATGGACCTATTCGGCCCTTATGAAGTGAAGGATGAAGTCAAGAAAAGAACCAGACTGAAAGTGTGGGGAATCGTCTTCAGTTGCATGGCCTCCCGTGCCATACACACTGAACTAGTGAGTGACCAGTCATCCCAAGGCTTCCTCCTCGCCTATCAGAGGTTCACGTCACTCAGAGGACATCCCAGGAAGCTCTGGTCAGACCCCGGCACAAATTTTGCGGGCGCCAAACCTGCTCTGGAACAGCTGTACACATTCCTTGACCGACTGGACAAGTCTCAAGTCGAAGACATGGCTGCCAACCATGGAACAGAATGGTCCTGGAAGATCCACCCTGCGGATTCTCCCCACAGAAGTGGTGCTGCAGAAGCGGCTGTCAGAGTGGTCAAACGGGCCCTGACCAATGTCGGCGGAGATGGTGTCTTCACCTGGGGTGAATTTCAAACCTTCCTCTACATGGCTGCCAACCTTGCAAATGAGCGACCAATCGATGCAAGAACTCAAAGCAGGGAAGACTGTGTGGAATACATCACCCCGAACTCTCTGCTCCTAGGGCGTGCCAACCCTAAGGGAGATCCTGGAGACTTCCAGTTTGATCGCTATCCTTATAAAAGACTGCAAGTAATTCAAGCTGAAGTCACCAAATTCTGGAAGAAATGGAGCCAACTAGCTGGACCCAACCTCTTCATAAGAAACAAATGGCACACCAAAGAGCGAAATGTTTCTGTCGGAGATGTGGTCTGGTTGGCTGACCAAAATGCCCTGAGAGGACAGTACAAGCTGGCCAGAGTAGTCAGAGCCAATACGGACAGCAAAGGCATCGTAAGAGACGTGCTTGTGAGGACCTTTCCCAGCTATCCTGTCCCCATCAAGAAGACAAGCGAAAAAGAAAAACCGACCACGAAAACCAAGAGGCTCAGACATCAAATCCCAGCAACAATCCTGCATAGGGATGTCAGACGCCTCATCATTCTAATTCCCATTGAAGAACAAAGGAAAGAAGGACCTGTGTGACCCCATTGGGTTTTGAAAACCATGAGGGCCAAGTGGGAGGTGTGGAGTTGAAACTCAGTGTGAATGAAGTGTCCCTGCCCTGGAAGTAAGGAGCTGTCTCCTCCTTAATCTTACTCCTTGGTGAAGTACCAGAAAGAACTACATTTCCCAGAACACCAAGGTCAAGATGGCCACCAATTGGCTGATTCAAGGCAGCTGTTAAGGAATGGTGGTGCTGTCTCATTTCATGCAAGCAAGCAGAGCGGCAAGACGCAAAAATCTACAAGATCCATCTTTAAAAGACTTCCAACACACCAATGGTCGGTGAATATACCCACTTTGCAATATGCTGAAATGCTTATTTGTTAAAACTCACCTTGACATGTTGGTTTACTTACCTGTCTTAAATTGTTTTTAGTTTGAACCACAGCAAATTTACTCCAACCTTGAGCATTGATTGCATCTGGGTATTTTCTTACTGTTTGATAATTAAAAAGCTTGAGTTAATTGAATTGTTAAATAAGCTCAATTTAAAGGGATAAAAAGTCAAAGATTATGGTTCAAAGTTAAAAGTAATAAAGATAAAAGCAAAGTTGAAGGATAAAAATGTTAAAACTTTTGCTTAAAGTTAAGCTAATTATACTTACCTTTATACTTACCTTACTAATTAAGCTACCTTATTAATTAAGCTAATTATACTTACCTTTTACTTACCTTTACTCCGTTTGGTGGATTTACTCAGTTCCATCATGGTAATGAATTTACATGATTGATTACTTAATTGCATGATTAGTTAAATGATTAATTGAGTGAACGATTAAGTAATTAAACGATTGATTGATTAAATTAAATGATCAATTAATTTTGACTTCTTTAAAGTGACTAAAACTACTTTTCTGATTTACTTGTTTCATTTTACTGAAACTGGTTAATTTGACAGTGCATTCACATGCATTTAATCTAAGTGTCTAGAGTCCTTTTGAAAAGTAATGTTAGATAATTTAAAAGTTTAAACAATGGTATTTAAAAGTTTGCAAATTTAACTTTAAAAATAATACCTGTTTGAGTCAGTTGAATTTGAACCTTTTTGTAAATACCTGTACATATATTGTTTTTCCATTGTTAACACTTGTGTTCGACGGTTAACAACCTGATTGAATGAAGATCAACAGAAAAGAAACCAACAAAGCCAAAAAGTTGGATAAATAAAGTTGATCAATTGGAAATCCGAGTTGTCCTGGTGTCCTTTACGGAGTCAATAAGTGGAACTTGACAATATATATATATATATATATATATATATATATATATATATATATATATATATATATATATATATATATATATCTCGCCGTTAAGGAAATTAAATACATATGGAAGTCTGAATAGAAATGAGAAAGGTTTATATATACTTTAAATAAGAAAGACTTAGAGTCCGTCTGCTGATGTGAAAAAGAGCCAAAGCTGTCAAAGAGCTGAGGGACCATCTTCAAAGTGCAATGCTGAAACAAATAATGCAAACAATCAAATGCAACTTCCAGGGCTTGAGATTAATGTAGTCCCGTCGTCCTGGGGGCGGTAAAAAAAAATGCACGGGACGAAATGAAATGCTCCCCTGGACGATGGCTTTAAACCATTTTTTTTCTTTTTCTTTTCATGTATTTATTCATTTTACAAATTTTTTTTTAATAAATGTTTTTATTGAATTTGACAGGTATTACACTGTACAATAGAACAGTAATCAGATTTTCCTTTTTTTTAAGGACCGAACCTACACTTGCCCAGTTGTTCGTCTCATCAAGCTGCCCGCTTTACCTCAGGACAATAGAAGCACCTAGTGGGCAAATGTGCACACCAAATTTGTGGGCGGCTGTACAAAAGACTGTCTCTGTAACGCTTGTTTTCTCTTTGTGTCATTGGGTTGCTTGAGTGTAGTTCACTTTTACGACACAGGAGGGGGTATTGAACGCATCATTACATCAGCTAGCTCTGAAAGTTACGGTGAACTTGGATGTCAATTGCTTAATTGTCAGTGTGCGTCAATACAAAGAAATCCCACACACGCAAACGAACAACTCATGCATGTCTTCAATATACAATTGAACCTGCAAATCTGGACTTGGACAATCCATCATTTCTCCTGAACGAATAATTGCTGTCCTGACCCGACACCGTGAAGTGATTGCTAATCCATATTAAACCAGTCATAGTCGTCACTACAACTATATTATTTTGTTACAAATAATGTTGTCCTGTTAAAAATGATGTTGTCAAATATTGATGTAGTTTCTCTGTCTATTGCGCAATAGTTTATACACTACAGCTATCTTGTGTGTTGAAATTGCAACAGCTTGCAAAAGCTAGCAAGTACTGTGATTTTCACTCCCTTATTTTGCAAAGGTCATATTCTTCTTCATTTTTTTCTTCAAACTTTTATTTTCATTTTTTTTGTAACAAATCTAAGGATTTGGTTCAAAAAAAGTTTTGCTTGCGAACAGGTTTTTTTTCCCATTTCAAATCAAATATTTTATTTTTGCAAATCGTGTATTCATTTTGTTTGAAATCCATTATTTTGTTTGCAAACATCTCTTTTTTGTTTGCATTTTTTGTAGGTTTGATTGTATAAAATGACACAAGTTTCTCTCCCTTCAATGTCCACCCTATTGCTTTTAAACAAGTGAGGAGGCCCATAAATCTGTGACCACAGCACTCAGAGACCTGTGCAAGATCTGGACTCTGTTGTCTTCTTCCTTTGGTGCCTGTAGGACCCCTGCTGTTTGCTGCTTAGTGACTGCGACAGCCCTCGGCAGGAGCTCAGCCACCAGGTTGGAACGTCCCAGCAGAAATTGGAGTTTGAAGTTGTACTGATTAATGCGATGAGTGCACCTCAACAGCCTCATGGGCCTGTGTCCTGCTCCTTGCGTGGCCAAAAACCACGTCAGTGCCTGATGATCTGTGTGGATGGTGAAGGTCCTTCCATACAGGGTACACATGGCAGCGTTCACACACCCACAGGCATGCGAGGACTTCCCTCTGACACACACATGACTTCTATTCTGCAGGAGTAAGGGCTCTCAAGGCGAAAACGATAGGGCCACACACATTTGTGGGAGAGCACTGCACCTAGAACCAGCCCGGAAGCATCACAGGTGACCAGGGTGGGTGCAGACATGCTCAAGTGTGATAAGGTGGGGGGCGGACGTGAGCATTACATGTTATGTAGACCACAAGGAAATGTTTTACATTTAGAACAAATCTGACCCATTTAAGGCGCTTTATAATCTGGTGTGCCTTTTGTATGAAAAAAGACCTGAATAGACCCGCTCATTGGTAGTGCGCCTTATAATCCGCTGCGTCCTACGGTCCAGAAAATAGGTATTTTGAGATGTGGATAATAGATATCTTGAACGTCTTGTACAAGCTGAAAGTTTTGACCAAAAAATGTTTGTACATCATTTTCAAATGTTGTCAACAAATGTGGAATAACAGAGAATCCGTTTATTTGTTAATAGCTAGCCAATCATATTGTGGATGGAATAAGAATGTTAATGTAAATATGTGTAGTTAAATGGAAACAATGACTGGAAAAGAGTGAAATAAAAGTGTTGTACGAAAGACAAAGGGGTAGTTGTTACTTCTTGGGGGAGCAGTAGTGCTGATGGTTGTATTAGCAGCAAAGAAAAGCAAGACAGTTGTAAATTGACTGCGAGATGCTGCTATTGATCAGTCACACAGACAGAGAGGTGAGACGCCTGACACTGCAACTGATCGAAAACTAATTATCTTCCATAATAATCACCGTCGTGGCCTTCCTTTAACAGACACACACGGGCCAAGCTTCAGCCACAATGTCATTGCCTTAAGCAAGTTTTAAAATAAATCATTTTTCAAAGTTTTATTTTCTGCCAGACACTAAATAATTCATATCAATGTCCATAAATAGGAAACCGTTTTTTATACAGTCATTGTAGTTATAGTTTGTATGTTTTGTGTATTCTTCTTTGTGTTCACTTTTGGTACTCCACTTCACAAAAACATGTAGAATATGTTACTTGAGGAAAATAATGACCTACCTGTCCTGTTTTGAATTGAGTTTGATGTGAGTGAGTCAAACAAGATATGTTTACTAGTAGGGGTGTCCTCATCCCATATTCATAGCAGTTCCATAAAAGCAAAAAAACAAGTAAGGGATAATATCGGCCTACAATTGAACTCTCTAATATAAGAACATTTCTCTTAATCGTATTTTCCCATCCAGCCTGTAGACACGCCCAGCCTGTAAATGAGCCAAAGGTGCAGAAGTCTGAGATGAAAAGGGCAAGTTTTGATGTGACGTCATTTTGGGGGAATTGAAATCCATGAAAAATACTTTACATTTGAAAAAGCTGTATTCATCTCACGTGTGTTGTCATGTGTGTGTGTGTGTGTGTGTGTGTGTGTGTGTGTGTGTGTGTGTGTGTGTGTGTGTGTGTGTGTGTGTGTGTGTGTGTGTGTGTGTGTGTGTGTGTGTGTGTGTGTGTGTGTGTGTGCGTGTGTGTGTGTGTGCTACATTAGCTTTTTCCTGGCTTGATGTAAATAATAATCCGTAGATGAAACTTGAACTTGTTATTATAAACCCATTGATGTTATTTGTGATATCTCTGTACCAATGATTGTCACACACACACACTAGGTGTGGTGACATTATCCTCTGCATTTGACCCATCACCCTCACCACCTGGGAGGTGAGGGGAGCAGTGAGCAGCAGCGGTGGCCGCGCCCGGAAATATTTTTTGGTGATTCAACCCGCAATTCCAACCCTTGATACTGAGTGCCAAGCAGGGAGGTAATGGCTCCCATTTTTGTAGTCTTTGGTATGACTCGGCCGGGGTTTGAACTTACGACCTACCGATCTCAGGGCGGACACTCTAACCCAGGGGTCTCAAACATGCGGCCCGCGGGCCATTTGCGGCCCGCGAGACGTCATTGTGCGGCCCCCACCTTACTGTGACAGTTTAATGTTAGTGCGGCCCGCGAGTTTTAATTGAATGGCGCTTGACAGTGTTGTGTGCGGAGCTGATTGGTAGTATAAGTATGGCGTCACATTAGTACCAAAAATCTGAGCGCATAAAAACTTATCGCGCGCTGATTTTCCACTTCGTGCGCGCGCGCGGCGCCTTTTTGCGTGCGTGCGGCGCCTTTTTGCGCGCGTGCGGTGCCTTTCCGCGCGCGCGCGGTGCTTTTCTGCGCGCGCGTGGTGCTTTTCTGCGCACACGCCGTCTCGGTCTGTGCGCTGTCATGTTTCATTTTGGTACTTTGGGGGCGGGCATGCTTAGACGGCCCCTTCTTTCTGATTGGCTCTGAGCATTTTTCATATGAGCCAATCAGAAGTATAGCAGGGCGGGTCATCGTCAATATATATCAAGATTTACGGAGGAAGAAGTGGATCCAAAAATGTTGGCTGAAAAAGAGGTAAGATGAGGGCCACACTTCTTGACGTGATTGAAGTGCTTTGGAGTGATTGTGAGGGTTTACTGACTTGTTAGAAGAATGGAGGCTCCACTGCTATCTTAGTTGAAAACATGAAATGCACTGCACATGAGTGTAATAAAAAAAGCACCTGGACTTGCTAGTTCACACAGCATCCCTGCTGTTAGACATTCATGGGTGTTGTTTTATTACTTTTCTTCTCATCATAGTCCTAATACTTGTCAAGTATCCCGTTTTGGCCTGAAACATCCAGTATTTGACATCTCTTTCCTAGCCTGACTAGCCAGCCCATCTCTTTTGCATTCTGTTCCATTGCATTACCAAATTTGAATGTAAATGAAAAATCATGTATGTTTTATTTATTTTATTTTATTAACACTGGTATGTTTTATTTGTTGACCTTCAAATGAAATGTGCTGTGACATGACATGTCATCGGTCTTACACATTTTGGTTATATACTGTACTTCTGTATTCTATAGTAACCAATTTGCATCTTCCTTTTCTAAACAGAAATGCTGGCAGGGATGTAGAGGAGGTTTTCTGAGGGGGGCATTGATGGCAAAGTACTAAAGTACTCACTTTGAAAAATACAACTTCAAGTAGGTTGTAAAAAAAAGGCGGATGAAGTGAAACTATAGCAATGCTTTTCTTGACACTCTCTCATGCACACCACACAAATACTCATGTTATGACAAGCATATTGTTTCAAAAATATTAACATTAATTGTTGTTATTTTAAACATATTTCAGAATACATTGCTCAAATTCAAAAACCACTTTACTACACAATTATTAGGCCCAATGTGCAGGATTATTCTATTAGTATTAGTTATTTTTATGTTTTATCATATTTTAGCTTATTTTTATGTTTCATCATATCTTAGTCTATTTTTATATGGTCTTATCATATTTATATTTCAGTTTTTATTGTATTTTATTTTATAGTTTTTCATATTGTAGTTTATTTTTATGTTTGATTATATCTTATCTTATTTCATATTATTTTTGGACTTTTACCTGATGTGTATTTTAATTATTTTTAATCCATTTATTTGATCATCTAGTGTTTCCTCAAAGAGCCCTCTGGATGTCCACGTCCATGATTGGCTCTTCTCGCTGGAGCCTCTGTATCCATGCATGTGCCATTGTCATTGTGTTGTTATTATTATTGTTGTTGTTGTTTGTTTATTTTTATGTACATGTTTGACTGTCTTCATGGGGTGTGAGTGTTATTTCTCATTTTGTTTTGAACTATGTAAAGCACTTTGAGCTGCATTTTAAATGTATGAAAAGTGCTTTATAAATAAAAATGTATTATTATTAGTAATAGTATTTTTCTTTTGTTTTGGGATCACAGGACTATTGGAAAAATAATTGCTGTGAGTCTCGCACAAGGGGGGACCACCACCAAACTTTTTAATGCAGTGGTGTTACAGCTACATATCCACTGGTGAATTTGACCAGGGATCAATAACTGAAAAGGACGTTGTGGACCTGGAGCTCATGGAACTAATCAAAGAGGTAGCACATTTAATTGTGTTTTGAATAATTTCATGTTTGGGTTTCATATGTTGTTTTGATTTCATTACTTGTGTACTTTTCAAAGATTGTGAACTCCTGATGGCTTACACAGACAGGATTTAGTCGTGTGGATCCACAGGGCCTGTGTCCATTGAAAAAAAGGAAGACATTGTGCGGTAGGACATGTCCCTCAGTGTCGCTTCAACTTTTGTTGCTAATGTAATGAATTCACTATTTTTGTTCTAGCTCTTTAGTTCTACACTCTATAGTCAGGTTACTGCCCATGCTCCAACAAATCTCCTCTGGAATGAAACTGTATGACCTCCTCACCTTAGTCCAGCAGGAAAACGACATCTGCAGACAGCTTTTTGTTCCAGGATCTTTTTGCAAGGTAAACATTTCATAATGTCCATTAAAAAGTCATCTGCATTTAATAATTTACAGAATATCCACAATTAAACTGTCATGACTTTCTTCTTTTTATAAACTCAAGGTGGATGCTGATTTTCTTGTGCAGTCCCTCTTTAGTGAGATTGGCACAATGAGACATCAAAGAGAGTCCACAGTGGTCAACTTTCTCCAAGACTTTGTACAGGCTATGGAGGATGAAGGTGAATATTTTCTTTTTAATTCAAATGTTGTTGCTTCACCTTCAAAACAATTACAAAGCACAGTTTGTTAGCAGTTAATTTGGTGGATTACTTATATTTGTCCTATATGGTCCTTTACATAGCAGTCAACATCAACACTTACATTATAATAATACTGCCTTTTAATGCTTAAACTGAAGTTTGTTTTGTATCATCAATGCCATCATAAAACTTCCTGTTTCAACATAAAAAAAACTCAACTAAAAACTTGATATCACTTTTTCAGAAGAGGATGAACACAACTCAGAGACCAGAGAAGAAGATGAGGTCAACAAGGCTAAAAAACAAAACAATGAGACACATATTAATGTTGGCAAGTTCTGCCAGTGGCTCACAGGACAGTCTCATATTCCTTTAAGTTATGCAGAATGTAAACACTTTAAAATAGTCATGGAATTTGACCATGACTGTGAGGTTCGTTATGGTGCAAATCATACCATCTGCTACCCTGTGGTTAATGCATGTTCCTGCTCAGTTTCATTCCCAGTTGCACACCTGAGAACATATGCAGAGTTAGTTTAGTTTAGTCTTTATTTGAAGGGACAATGTACAGAAACATGAAGCTCAAAGACAGATATGTTCTGTACCAGATTATAGCTAAATAGCTCATTTCCATCTGCAGTCCCTGGCTACCTAAATTAAAGGGATACAAAAATCATGCAATAAAATTATGACAATAAAATCATACACAAGTATTAAGAAAAAAGTCATAAAATGCCCTTTCATGGACACATACTTAATATACAATACAAGCACACCTCATTTACATCATCACACAAAGACAATACATGCTTTTGTTCACATCTGTCATCATTTGTAAAAACAACCTTGATTTTAACACACACACCTCACAATTGACAATAAAAATGCTCTCATGGATAAATATAATACACATTAGGTTGATGTGTCAATCATAATGCCCACCTTAGTGACCGTGTGAGCAGCTTTGATTGCTCCAAAGCCACTTTTTAACTTCAATTGTGAATGAAGAGTCATCTGTTAGACTTTTCAAGTTTGTTGTGAGGTCCTTCCATTCCTTTATGGCTTTATATGAAAAGGCTGATTGTGCAAAAGAGGTTTTACATCTGGGTATGCTACACTGCCCCCTGGTGGAGGCTCGTGTGTTTCTAGTTGTCACAGCAGATGTAAACTGGACAAAGTGCTTAAGTGGCACTGGTGCAGTGTTATTTAAGATTCGATGGGCCATTCGTATTGATGCTAATCTTTGAATGTTAGCTAAATTTAACAATCTATATTTTTGGAGAACTAAACAATGATGGTGTGTTGTGGTTTTCGGTCAAGGATTTTGAGGGATTGTTTGTGCAAAGTTTCCAATGGCCTCAGTGTCATTTTGCTTGCCTGCGACCAACATGTTATACAATAATAAAAACGAGACATAATCAAAACAGTACTCTCTCAGGCCATTGTCAATGGCTTTGAATTTACCCGGTATTAATAATAAATAAATGATAAATGGGTTATACTTGTATAGTGCTTTTCTACTTTCAAGGTACTCAAAGCGCTTTGACAGTATTTCCACATTCACCCATTCACACACACATTCACACACTGATGGCGGGAGCTGCCATGCAAGGCGCTAACCAGCAGGAGCAAGGGTGAAGTGTCTTGCCCAAGGACACAACGGACGTGACTAGGATGGTAGAAGGTGGGGATTGAACCCCAGTAACCAGCAACCCTCAGATTGCTGGCACAGCCACTCTACCAACCTCGCCACGCCCGCCCCTTGAGGGGTTTAAGTTTAAGGAGGAGACCCACTGTGCAATGAGTGGTCCAGAACATGTCTATAAGGCGTCATCAATAAAACCTACAGGAGATGTCCTCAGGGAGGCCACAGTGACCACACTATGTCTTTCCATGGAGGTCTTGTCTTAATGTGAAATGAACGGGGGGAGTGGAATAAAAAATTGTGACTTCACATTAAATCAAATCTAAACCTCCTGCATGACAGGTGAGATTTCTACCATCTGGACCACCAGTGCATCCGAGGTAACATTGAGTCTTGTAAGCATCACATCACAGATATGAGATGGTTACTAAGGTATTGTAAAAGTCAATGTTACTAAAGAAGCACTGGTGGGCGAGTGGTAGGAGTCCCACTTGTCATGCAGGAGATTTAGGTTCGATTCAATGTAAGTAGAGAGCTGATGCCTTGGAGATGTGTTTTGGATCAGTCTTTGCTCAGTGGGGATGAATGAACTCCAAAGTCATTGTATGCGCAGTCGCTTCACATGTTCATGGCAGACAATGTATAGTTGTTCATTTGTCAAGTTTGGGTCATTCGGATCAATGAGAGTTTGGAGTTCATTCAGCTCCTCCTCAGTTAGAGGGCAATCATATTCAGGCACCACAATGCCAGTTTCAGGTTCCAAGTCGTTGCCATTATAATCAGCCGCAGTCTCCCAATCCATGTCCGGCTCTTGAAGATCCTATGTGCCAAAAGAGAGTATTTTAGTTTACACAGCTCATTACAGTGTATGGTTGTTATTTATTTTCAAGGTGTTCCATTCTTCCTGGATCTTTGTTCAGTATACGCTAATTCAATCCTCGTGTTTTGATTGTTTTCTTTTTTTTAGCCACAAAAATACTGTCGACAAAACACTTACTGCAATGTTCTCAGAATGAGCATCACTGTTGTTCAACATCTGTCCACATTCCCACATCTGCATCGGACTTCGGTTTCCCTCAGTGCGCATTGGATGGTGGTTCCAGCCTTCAGTGAAGATCTCCAAGTCTTTTTTGAGTCTTGGAAGAAATGCGTATTGGACACAGAATATGTCGTCTATGGACAGAATGTCCAGTATGTCATTTTCTTCAAGAGAATACAGAAGGTTGGAATACTTGAACGATACAGAGATCCACAAATCTCGCCATAACCGCTCTATCCTATTGAGGGTCACAAAAACATAAAAATTGAATTTCCATGAAGGCAAACATGATATTGTGTTAATAAGTGAAAGCTAGAGGAATTGTACCTTTGATTGTGGACACTCTTTCCCGAGATGAAACTTCCACGATTGTTGCCACGGACTGTGAACATAAACCGGGCGATGTCCACGTTCTCTACTCCCTGGTCAGCTCGTACCCTGAAATTGGTTAAAATGGAGGAATCAACAGAACAATGTATTTGTAACTTTTGTACATGAGTACACTATCCAATTCGTATTTTCAACATTAACAAATGTGCCCAGTAATAATAGTATGCATATAAAGTCCCCTTTTTGGTTACAGCTAAAAACATGCAGTGAGACAATAGCAAGGAATCATGAGCAAAGAATATGAACTATGTGGAGAAATGGCATAAAATATGTTCCTGTCTTAGTTTTTTTAATCAAATAGTATAAGCACTTAATGCTGTTGTTCAGCCAAAGGATGGGGTACATAATATTATATTTGTATCTGTCATTTCTGAAAATTGCCAATATGCATAGCATTGTAATAATCTGAATAACACTACCTTGAGGGTAAACCATGTTGTTGAGTGGCCTCCAGAAAGAAGTGAACCTCAGGAGCAAAGGTAACTGTGTCATGACCTGGCAGTCTGCCATGTGTTGCAGTTGTCACAGTTCAATTAAATGTGGAACAGAGGAACCCAAGGATGCAGATGGATTTTTGAGTATATAGTTCTTTACTTAACACAAAAAGCAATCACAACAATGATCCAAAAATAGAATATAACAAAAAGAGAACACAAAAAGAGCACCGTGACAAAAAGAACAAAAGCTAATGCACACATGCAAACTATCATAGTACATACCAAGCTGGATGGCACTTGAATTAGCCAAGAATGTACGTAGCATAAATACAAGGAGCATAGGGGTCTTCATACGAAGAGAGTCAAAGAGTGGAATAGCCGAGTGCCATCCAGCTGACCAGGTGCTGCTTAAGTAGTGCTGATGAGATTAGACACAGCTGTGCACGTCTCACAGCTCTGCCCACAGGGAAACACAGGAACTCTGAGGAAGACAAAAAGTAAGAGCCAGGTCTGCTGCACCAACAAAGGAAAACTGAGCATACAAACCACAAGGTGGCAGCAGGCGGTGACAGCAGCCACCTTTGTGCACACCTGATAACCATTTCCAATCTCGCTGCTCAGCGTTGAGAGCAAGATTTTCTTTAAGATCCTGTCCCAACGACTAACCGAGTTCCTCTTGAAGAACGCCTACATAGACACCTCTGTCCAGAAGGGGGGAGTACCTGGAGTGACTGGGTGTCTGGAGCATACAGGAGTGGTGACGCAGTTGATCCGGGAGGCAAGGAAGAGCAAAGGAGATTTGGCAACTCTCTGGCCCGCACAAACTTGTTGAAATAGCACTGACAAGACACCATGTTCCTGGGAAGATCTGCAACCTCATCATGGACTACTACAACAACTTCAAAGCAAGAGTCTCCTCAAGCCAAGTAACAATTGCCTGGCACCACCTGGAGAAGGGCATAATCACTGGTTGTACAATCTCTTGGCAATGAACATGATTGTCAAGTCTGTGGAGGTTGAATGCAGAGGGCCAAAATCAAGATCTGGGACCCGGCGGCCCCCCACATCCGTGCCTGGGTGCAGGTGGCTCTTCCAGGGGCTTGAACGGCTCATCACATGGGCAAAGATGAGCTTCAAGCCAGCAAAGTCCAGGTCTCTGGTCCTAAAGAAAGGTAAAGTGGCCGACCATTTCCGCTTTACAGTTGGAGGGTACTTGATTCCAACGGTGACCGAAAGACCTGTCAAGAGCCTGCGCAAGATCTTTGATAGCTCCCTGAAGTCCCAGGCTGACAGTTGGGACTGGAGGGGCAGGGGGGGTGGAGAGAGAGGAGCGGATGATTTCTACTTTAGTCCTGAAGAAAGAGATGAAATTGTTGCATTGCTCCTGTGTGGTGTCCGAGTGTAGGGGAGTTTGGGGTTTGAGGATATGATTTATGGTGGAGAAAAGTTGCTTGGAGTTTCCAGGGCTATTGTTGATGATATTGGAGTAGAACCGGGACCGTGTATCACAGAGGGACTTTGAATAGGCCTTCTGGTGTTCTCGATATGCTATTTTGTGACCAGTGAGTCCTGAGTCCATGAAACGCTGGTCAAGGATACGCCCCGCTCTCTTCAATTTCCACAGCTCGCCGGTGTACCAGGGGCCTGAGTGCATGAAGGTGACTGTTCGGGTTTTGACAGGGGCATGGAGGGCTAGGAGGCTGCTCAGCGAAGTGCTGTAGAAGTCTACTGACTCAGTGACTGATGGGAAGTTGACAGAGGAGAGATGCTGGAGGTCAACGGCCAGGGTGTCCGGGTTAATATTTTTTAGATTCCTGAAACTGATTTGGCGTTTGGGATTTTCAGGGGGGGACATGAAAGGCAGCTCCATTGAAATGGCCTTGTGGTCAGACACACCCAGGTCATACACCAAGAGGTTGCTGATGGGGACAGAGTTGGTGATGACCAGGTCGAGAGTGTGGCCCCTGGTGTGTTGGAACATCAACATGTTGTGTCAGGTTGAGGCAAATTAAAAGATGCAGGAAGTCAGCAGCAGAGTGGCAGGAGAGGGTGTTGACATGAATGTTAATATCTCCAAGTATTACAATATTGGCTGAGATTGTGCAGAGTGTGGTGAGAAGGTCATGTATCTCTGGGATGAAAGCAGAGTTTGGTTTGGGGGGTCGGTAGATCAGGAGTATTGTCATGGAGAAAGGGGGTATGCATTTAAATGCAAGGCATTTAAATGAGGAGTGCACAGGTAGGGGCGGGGGGACGACAAATCAAATGTCCTTTTGTGTACAACAGCCAGGCCACCACCACGACCGGTGTTGCGGGCTTTTTCAAGGTAGCCGGAGCCAGAAGGACAAGCTTCATTCAGAGCAGAGTAAACCTCTGGTTGATGCCATGTTTCTGTGAGGCACATGAAGTCAACCTGTTTGTCAATTATGCCATCTTGAATGAAAGAGGATTTGTTATTGAGAGATTGTGCATTCAAAAGTTCAATTTTGACTTTTGTTGAGGCGCCGCGACTGATGCACACATCTGTTTATCATTTCACCTGTCTAGTGTGAAGGTGCACTGGGATAGGCTCCAGTAGATTTATGCTGCTTTAACATCTGCTGACTGAAGCCTTGCTTTTAAAGAATCCTCCATCAAGTCTTTTATTGGGCGCCAAACAATCATCCACTTCAAGTCCACTACTATCATTCTGCAGGGGCCGGAGCAGGCTGTAATCCACTCCACATTTTCTGTCCTGCTTGGTGTGTGGAGGTCTTGCGGCGCTCCCCGTGCTGTCATGCAGTGGTCTTGTGACGTTTCCAGTGCTACTAATGACAGGAGTGACAGCGCTCTGATGACGTGTCAGATGTGCGACAGGGGTCCAGATGGATGGAATACACTGATCAAGCTGTTGGTGGTAGACAAACTTTTTCCAACAACTTCTGTTGATGTATCGGGGCCGACGCAGAAGTCCCAGTTCATTGATGATGGGGATTTTATATCCAGGAGTGATTGTGGAGTTGAGTCGGAGGAGTTTGGAGATGGAATATCTGAACGTCATGCTGTCCAAGGGAGGATATTGCCTAGCCCAGCTAGCCGCTAGCCAAACAGCGTTAGCCAAAAAGTTCAATGAGAAGGCAGCGGTCCCAGCAGCAAGGGCTAACCGCAAAATACCTCTCAGGGCAATGTCTATGTCCAAAATCAGTGAGGATCGGCTTGCAGCGGTGGAAGGGGAATAGTTCTCCGTCAACGGTGGTTTGATGGACAAACAGGATCCCCGGAGAGGCGAAGTTGACAGCTGGAGGTAGCGGGTAGCAGGTAAGTGCCGATATAAAAAGTGGCTGATCGCAAGATCAGAAAAATTAAAAGTTAGTGCTGTTTGAATGAGTATGAAAAAGTAGCGCAGAAAAAACTATAAATCGTGAGTGGAGAAGCGGCGAACAAACAGCGCCAGCGTCCTCTCCCAAGCGCAGCTAAACAATATTAGCCGGGTTAGAACCGGGTTGCAATGATTTTAATCGGTTGACAACTTCGAAAGTACAGTAGATATTACAAAGTAAGAACGAGAAAAGCTCTTGGAGAACGCAAACCTCCGCTGGGCTCTATTTGCAAATTGCAATAGCAATATAACGTATTTTCCAGACCATAGGGCGCACAGGATTATAAGGTGCACTGCCAATGAGCGGGTCTAGTCAGGTCTATTTTTATACAAAAGGCGCACTAGATTACAGGGCGCATTAAAGGGGTCAAATATTTATTTAATTTTCTACATTTTAAACACTTCCTTGTGGTTTACATAATGTGTAATGGTGGTACTTTGGTCAAAATGTTGCATGGATTATGTTTTACAGATTATCTTCAAGCCACTTTCTGACAGTCGCTTCAGGACGCGCCGTTTTGTAGGCGATCTTATTCACGTGGCTCACCTTCGGCAGCGTCTTCTCCCCGTCATCTTTGTTGTAGCGGTGTAGCGTGCAAGGACGGGAATTGAAGAAGTGTCAAAAGATGGAGCTAACTGTTTTAATGACATTCAGACTTTACTTCAATCAATAACAGAGCAGCATCTCTTCATCTGTGGCTCACTAGTGCAACAACAACGCCGGAAATGTGTCCCGTGAAAAACCGTCCGACCGGAACTCTCTAATAACTAAAGTTCCTTGGGTGAATAAACTCACTACACCGGTATGTTTTAGCGCTTTCATGGCGAGTTTACTGACAGATGTAAGTAAGATCTTTACACTACTTTAAATTAGAAATAGCAACAGTGGAGGATGAATGTCCCGTAGGATAGAGGAAAAAGAAGAAGCTTATCGACTACAGTGTCAGCACCTACCAAAGTCGTACTAAAAGATTTTGATAGATTTTTTAGTGGTGTGTGTAATGTTCTATATTTTTAATGGAACATATAACATTTTGGTGTTGTTTACTTGAGTCATATTGCAGTCTACACGTATCTCTTATGTGTGACTGCCATCTACTAGTCACACTTATCATTTCACCATGGACCAAATAAAATAGCTTTGAGGTCGGTGAGCACCGCCAAAATTCTTATGTACATAAGGCGCACTTTGAGTTTTGAGAAAATAAAAGGATTTTAAGTGTGCCTTATAGTCCAAAAAATCCGGTATGTTGCTAACAGGTTGCAAACAAACCTCGATTAAATTGTCTAGTTCCCGTGCGTTTGTTTTGTTCGTCTGCCACTTCCAAACAGGTTGCATGAGCATTCACTTTTTGCACCTGGGCATGTTTGTTCTACAACAATAGGAAATACATCTATTTTCTCTCTGTGTGAAGGCCGGGCCACTACCGCACACACACAAACACACACACACACACTCACACACACACACACACACACACACACAGCTTAAATGTAAGGTAGTGTCATAGAAATGAAGTGAATCACAAGCAAAATCAAACCACTTACCAAAGTTTCATCAAAATACATCCATAACTTTTGAAGTGATGTTGCTCATAAACTAACAGACAAACAAACCCACGCCTAAGAAAACATAACTTTCTGGCAGAGGTAATTACTATAAATACAGTAGAATAATTGTTGGTGCAGCATTCACACAAGTGGAGGTAGACTCACACATGGCACACCTGACATCAGATAATAAATGCACAAATGCTTTGATTCTACAATTAAATTCTGTCTTTGTGTCTCTCACTTTCTCCCCATGTGGAGTTTGTCTCCTCTTCTTTTCTGAGGTCGATATTTAGCAGGTGACAGATGGCAACACCCACTTCTTTGTAAACATCCAATCAAAAAGCTGATGACTCCCAGCATACCTCTGACCCTTCTATCCTGAACAATATAATACGTATGTTTGTGCCTCTCTAGGTGTAATTACGATGTCAATATGTGTGATGGCGGAGCGGACCAGATTTGAAAAGGTGCTTTGAAGCATTTTGTTGCGAGGCGGCGGAGTAACAAAAGCTGTCATCAGATCGTTGTCTGAGGTACAATACAGTCTAAATAATCACAAGGTAAAAAGCCCAAAACACACATTCAATAAAACCAACAAGAGAGATGACGGTCCTGCCAATGATGACATATACAGGCAGTATAAACATTATTGCAGTGTGTTTTATCATGTATAATAGTACCTCCATTTACAATATTAGTTAGTTCTCAAAACACTTGTATCTTAAATCAATGTCTCCTGTTGAAATGAACCTAAATCACTTTCATTGGTGCCACCACAAGGCAAAATGACAATAACCTGGCCAAAGGAACAAACTATTTGTCTCACAAAAGAGACATTAATGGGGAATTGCACTTTTTTGGAATTATGAAAGACATGACGACTATTTTTTTTTATGCATTCTAACTTGTAAATAAACATAAAAAAAAGTCAGTTTACAGCGGAGCCAATGGGAGGTCCTTTATTCCGCCCAGAAAACCCAATAAATAACCATTCAAAAAGCGTTAACAATACTCTATTTACATTTGGTGACTTGAATATTAACCAAGTATTAGTGATATTGTTATTATAAGTGCTAATTATAACGCACACAAACTATTTATAGCGGCAACGTGATCACCAGTTTATGCTGCTATGTTTACATCATGGAGTGGTCTGCTGTTTCCTCCCTTCCCTGCTCCTTGGAACTTTATTGTAGATTATAAATCATGCATTTCACCTGTATAGAAGAAGGCTGAGGCAAATTCCAACTAGTTGGTTCATTTAGACCCGGTAATGCCAAGAACGACACAGAACACACTTACCTCCACTTTCCTTTTCCTTGTGTGGATTAGGAGTCATTCTTTATCTAAACAGCAATATAACAAGTTTCTATCAGTCGGCATCCTAATGACAAAAGACCTGGTACAGTAAATTATGTTTTATTATGTTTGTTGGTTCTCATGAAGTCTGCAGTAAGCAGCAATCAATTAAGCTGTTGGAAAAGAAAAAAAAAATAATAGCTAATTTCATGAGGAGTTTTTGAAATTAATGCACTGCGTATGCTTAAAATGATCAAAATATGTAAATATTACATCATATTATACATGTGCCTGTTACATATATACTTACATCATGTGTATAGAACTTCAATGGAGGTGTTTTGATGTTCTTTAAGGGCTTTATAGGCAGAATAGAGCGGCTGCCTTGAGCTCCTTTGTAAGTGGACTTTTGATCGCATTTTTTTAAGAATACATTAAAAAAAATACATCCGTTGTCATAATGATTGTGAACGATAGGTAAAGTTCCAAAAAAAGTGCACTTCCCCTTTAACAAACTCCATCTTTACATGAATGGAAATAAATAAAACTGAACATATTTAAAGTAAACATATTTTCCTGAGTCAAACGAGATTAAATTATTCCCCAACTTTTACATTTGAAGTTGTTAAATAGGTAATAATGTTAATGTAACTGAGAGTGTACTTATGGAACCAAATGGCCCCAATAAGGGTCCATTACTATTAACGGTCATTTAGCACACCTTACAACTCCCTCTGGGGGGTCCTCAAACCCCACTCTATGTATTTATTTAAGTGTGCCTTTTCTGAGGCCCAATCCTATAATGTTAATAATGTTCTCTACCTACAGTAAATAAAAACAGCGTATATCTATAGCTTGACATCAAAAACAATGACTTGTGTGTTGTTTGGGAACAGTTGATAATAGTTATGTGCAGTAAAACTTTGAAGTCAACTCACCTTAACGTGTGTTCTTAAATGTGTGTTCCACGTCTTCCATGTCCACAGCAGTTTTGGTAAACAACTCAAATGAATGTTTTGGGCATTGTTTTATCCAAATGCATACATTTGTCCAAATGTGGCCAAGTAGACACATTGTGGGCTTCCTGGACGTCGTCTACATCGCTAAAAGAAAAATCTAAAGAAGAGAATCACTCTGCCATCTTCCACTCCGTTTTTTTCCTTTAAATCGGCCATTTAAATCATTTCAAAAGTAGCGAAGCTACTGGGAAACGTACCGTATTTTGCACTTAAAATCCTTTCATTTTCTCAAAACTCGACAGGTTTTGGTGAAAATGAAAAAGTGGTTTTGCTTAGCGACCTCAAAGCAATTTCATTTGGTACATAGTGAAATGATAAGTGTGACCAGTAGATGGCAATCACACACACGAGATACGTGTAGACTGCAATATGACTCAAGTAAACAACACCAACATTGTATATGTTCCATTGAAAATATACAACATTACACCAGGTGCTCAAAAAACTATCAAAATGTTTTAGTATGACTTTGGAAAGCTATGAAGTTGCACCGTTTGAGAAACATACAAGTATTATTATGGTGTGTGTATAAGGTAAAACATATTATCTGGCGTTTTGTTTCGTAATATTATGCAAAAGATACTTTTCTTAGCTTTTGGTACCTGCTGATCTGTATTTGGGATCTGCATAAATCTTGAAAAATTGCACCTTTGTTGTCCGTGCCGTAGTTGATAAGCTATCAGTTCCCTTCCGTTGTCGTCACCCTTAGTCTGGGCACAACTTAAAGTAGTTCTGCAGGCGCAGCTATACCCTGCTCGAATGACGACGCCACTGCTTGCCATTTTGGGCAAGTCACATCCTGTCACATGACTGTCACATCTTGTCACATGACTGTCATGTCTTTCCTACAGTCACTTCAGGGACCTCATGAGTTAAAGCCAAGCATTTCATGACATTTAAATTATGGATCCCAGGTGCCATGGATATGAATTTAGGGAAACTACTTGGCTGCCATCGTGTGGCTTTTGATGTTACTGCACCAAAGACAATCCAGGGCCTATTTAGAATTGCAGACGGGGAGATGAAATGTCTTGTGCGCATATAAACATGGAGCAGGTCTAGAATGACTTAATTACGCTATTTATGCTAATCAAACTTTTAGACCAGGGGTCCCCAAACTACGGCCCGTGGGCCAGATACAGCGCGCCAGCATCCAGAAGACGGCCCGCGGGTAGTCCCAAGTTAAAATATATATATATATATATATATATTTATATTTATTTGATTTTTTTTATTTTTTTTAATCTGTCCTTTCTAGCCCATCCATCAATCCATTTTCTACTGCTTGTTACTTTCGGGATCTCCTAGCTGCTCAGGCAAATCATATTGTCTAAAAATGCGTTTTTCCACCCTTCAGAGTGTAGAGTTTTTAAACATAAGTGGACATATGACTTTTTTTGTTCAGTGTAAGGAAAAGGCAATTAGTCTAATCTGCAATGAGACAGATTATATACATATATAATGTGTGCTATATGATATCTGCTCAGTGGCCTTGAGGTTAGAGTGTCCGCCCTGAGATCGACATTCATTGTATTACTAGACTGCTGATGTAGCTTAAGTTGTCCTACCTTTTGCAAGTGCTTTGGTAAATTGAACAGTGAGGGGATTACTCCAGTTTGCAACCTATTTATCTTTCCTGTGGTGTCAAAATCTGCAGGCAAAAAATGCTCACTGCAGACCCCATCTCATGACTTGGGTAGCAATCTTTCATGGCGATGCATGAGAACTACCCACTGCCTGTTCAAGTCGTCTTTACCAGCTCCTTTGGGAAATATTTGGAAAGAAAAGTAAATATGATTTCAATAATTATACTGCAAACTGCAAAGCCAGACAAATGAACCCCACCTTAATTAGGTTCTACAGTACATCAATTCTACATAATTGATCATATGTTACAAAAATATAATTTTACCATATTAATTAACTGGTTATTTATTTATGTTGGTCTAATTATGAACAGAAAGATCGTTTTTATCCACATCCTGTTATAATCTTGTTGTACGCCAAGATACATTGTATGGGCAATTAACCGTTGAGTTCAATTATACCGTATACAATGTTCTTATATGACTGGAAGTAGCATGTGTTTGTATTTGGTCACAGAATCTTTTCCATGATTATTCTACTAAGGTCAAAAGTGCACATGTCCATCACAAGCGCTCCAGAGAGTGGTGGCTTTTGCCCCCAGGAAATTGGGATCCTACAGGAATGCAAGTTTGGAGTTTAGGAGGAAGTGTAGAGACATTAGCAACATCTAGTAGGAAACCCCCACACATAGAAGTAGAGGATAGCAGTCGCAGGTCACCCGACTCAAACCGATCTCAGGAAATAGGTTAACTGGCCAAACAACAAGCTGGGCTTTTATCCAGACTGACCAGCTCCAAGGCTAGAGTTACGAAGAGTGGGGGTCTTTGGTTAAAAGGTGTTTAAGGACATTTGTCTGAGAGGATATCAGAAGAGAGTAATCAGGCCCACTCTTTCTCCTGGAAGCTGAAGTTCCTGTCTGAGGCTCGCTGAAACAAATAAAGCTTTTTGTTCGATGATGCCTTGTTCGCGTGTTCTTTGCTCATCACGCATCACACAGTCACTCTTCCTGGGAGAGTGACACGACCATCAAGTATACAACACCGTTAAATTACTCATTTCAACCTTTTTAAAATCTATTCATCTCACTCATGGAAGGTCAGTCCGTTGCCCTTAACCTGTTTATTTCTACAGGTGGCATTTGCACACTGCTTTGGCCTCTTTTTTTGGGGATTCACTTTCAAAACGAACTGACGTGTTTGCTGTGTGTTCGTGAGAAAAGTCTCAGGTAACATGGCCGCCGAAAATTGCTGTCAAGTGACCTAATTCCGGTCAAGGTTACTTATGATGTTAATGATCTGTACCGGAAGATACGATCGGACCACGCATGTGCGAAGATAACGTTAGTTCCTGGACTGGCTTTTTTTTTTAAGACAGAGCCTTGTGGCGTCATGTTCTGTGATATTTGAATGTTTAATAATCTGTTTACTTAGGAGTAAAAGGGAACAAGAATACAAACATGAACAAGAATTAAAAACAGGAAGTATTATCGCCACATTTTCAACAACTTTCACTCTTCTGTCATTGCAATTAATGACGCACGGGGACATCACTGACTCTGATCGTTAAAGGTTTGTCTGATGTACTTTGAATTTATTTTTTTAAATGTTCTTTTTTTAAAACAAGGCACTCACTGTAACTTAAATCTATATATGTGGCCTGACAAAAAGTAGACTTTTAAATGATCAGCATAGCTGGGTTGCATCTGACGTCATATCCGTTTTTCTTCTTCACGGCTTAATTCACTCAATGGTCAAGCAGCTTGAGCGTAGCATTAAAACAAGTTAAAGCAAGTGTAGATTTTGAGCAGGAAATTACGTATTTCTGTTCTGTTCTTGAGTGTTCCAATTGTTCAAATAGAGAGATAAGAAATACCTTTCATAAAGTCCCGAAAGGAGTGGTTAATAAAGGTAGTGATGGTCAGATGAAGCCTCATGAGGCATTGAACCACTTGAGCCAATGGTTCAAGAATTTCTCAAAGCTTCAATACATGTTCAGGCACCAGATACTACATGCTGGCTTACTTGCCAACCCTCCCGTTTTTAGCGGGAGAATCCCGGTATTCAGCGCCTCTCCCGACAACCTCCCGGCAGAGATTTTCTCCCGACAAACTCCCGGTATTCAGCCGGAGCTGGAGGCCACGCCCCCTCCAGCTCAATGCGGACTGAGTGGGGACAGCCGTTCTCACGTCCGCTTTCCCAGCAGCTTGCCTGCCCAATGACGTCATAACATCTACGGCTTTTAGAGAGTAGAGTTCTTGGTTTCTTATGTGGGTTTATTGTTAGGCAGTTTCATTAACGTCCTCCCAGCGCGGTAACAACACACAACAACAGCAGTCACGTTTAGTCTACCGTAAAGCAGTTCGTCTGCTGTAAACAGCAATGTTGTGACACTCTTAAACAGGACAATACTGCCACCTACTGGATATCCTGCAGAACACTGAAATTCAAGTATGTCTTTTATTTATATGTATAATAAAATAAAAAATAAAATAAATATATATATATAGCTAGAATTCACTGAAATTCAAGTATTTCATACATATATATATATATATATATATATATATATATATATATATATATATATATATATATATATATATATATATATATGAAATATTTATGAAATACTCGAGTTGGTGAATTCTAGCTGTAAATATACTCCTCCCCTCTTAACCACACCCCCAACGCCCCCATATATATATATATATATATATATATATATATATATATATATATATATATATATATATATATATATATATATATATATATATATACCAGTGGCGTGCAGTCACTAGAGGCAGGGGAGGCACGGCCTCACCTGCCATCATGGAAAGAAAAAAAAAAGTAAAAAGAAAAAATAATTAATTAAATTGTTATATGTATCCAGTGTTTATACTAAAGTTATTTTCCATTTAACTTCACCAGTTTTAGATTATTTTTATTTTTATTTTCACATTTGCCGTTCAAATAGTGAGAAGAGACGGTGCGGTGATCAGCAGCCAGTTGAGGCACGTCACTGCGTTGTGCCTCAACATGGATTGTGGGCAATGACTCGGCTAACTGCTGGCCTGCTGTGCAGTGAGACCGTATTGCTATATGAATTATATTATACATTTCCATAGTTTAGTTAGCTGAGGTATATAATGTACAGTGTATTTTGTTAACAACTTTATGTGTGTAACGTATTTCTTGTGCTGAGCGATCATAAAACTGCTGCGAAGACGCACTGTGAGAGGCTTGTCTCATAACCCCGCCTCCTGGTGCCAAGCACTTCCACCGCAGAATGCACCGCCCGACGGGAGCGCCACACCAACTAAAGCCCACACCCAAACCCTCCACGTGCAAGACCGAATCCACCCAAAATAAGTCACTTAACAAGAAGCCAAAAAGTGCAAAAACAACAATGCTCGCGAGTCGCGCTGGAGGAGCCGCGAACGACCGCAGGGACACAACATTAGGTACACCTGCAGACTGCAGCACGGATTTAATATTTCATTCATTCACAACTCTTCCAACACGAACACCACTGCTCCCGCACTTATAAGTAAAAGTAAGACCATAATAACGTTTTTTTTATTAAATGTGCTTTTTTGTGTGCTACAGTTTGTAAGTGTAAAGTTAAAGTTAAGTTAAAGTACCAATGATTGTCACACACACACTAGGTGTGGTGAAATTTGTCCTCTGCATTTGACCCATCCCCTTGTTCACCCCCTGGGAGGTGAGGGGAGCAGTGGGCAGCAGCGGCGCCGTGCCTGGGAATAATTTTTGGTGATTTAACCCCCAATTCCAACCCTTGATGCTGAGTGCCAAGCAGGGAAGAATGCTGGTATGAGCTTTTAAACATAACCCGTTAACTGCTGCCAATCAAATGGTGAATAAGATACTCTTTTGGGTTCATATGTTTGTAAATCTGACTGTGATGAAGTCAGTGCCTCACCTGACATGAACCTCATTGCATGCCACTGATTATATATATATAATATATATATATAGCTAAAATTCACTGAAAGTCAAGTATTTCTTATATATATATATATATATATATATATATATATATATATATATATATATATATATATATATATATATATATATATATATATATATATATATATATATATATATATATATATATATATATATATATATATATATATTAGGGGTGTGGGGAAAAATCGATTCGAATTCGAATCGCTATTCTCACGTGCGATTCAGAATCGATTCTCATTTTTAAAAAATCGATTTTTTTTAATTATTTTTTTTATTAATCAATCCAACAGAACAATACACAGCAATACCATAACAATGCAATCCAATTCCAAAACCAAACCCGACCCAGCAACACTCAGAAGTGCAATAAACAGAGCAATTGAGAGGAGACACAAACACGACACAGAACAAACCAAAAGTAGTAAAACAAAAATGAATATTATCAACAACAGTATCAATATTAGTTACAATTTCAACATAGCAGTGATTAAAAATCCCTCATTGACATTATGATTAGACATTTGTAATAAAAAATAAAAAAGAACAATAGTGTCACAGTGGCTTACACTTGCATCACATCTCATAAGCTTGACAACACACTGCCCACACAGCAAAAACACTCCGCGGCGGATCCCCCGCGCAGGTATCGCGCTTTCCGGAACGGAACCGCGAAACGGACAAGCATCGGCTTCCATTTGCACTCAGGAACGTATCCGCCACGGCGGCAGGTAGCGGATCCGCCGTGACGGCGCGCTGAATGCGCTCCGCACCCAAGATCATAGCCTTATTTCCACGGCGCGCTGCATCCACTCCGCACCCAAGATCAAAGCCTAACCTCCCGCCGCGGACCAGCAAGGGACTCATAAAAACCCTGGCTCATCTGGCCGTTTTGGACCCCTTTATCTTATTTTCAAAATCCCTTCTGTTCTTGCTGTAGGATAAAATAGGAAACTAAAAACTTCACTAGGCCCTACTACAGCAATATAGGCCATTGCCTTGTATTTTTAAACTAACAATATTGTCAATAGGCAGAAACAGAAAATGGTCAATTCACTCTATAAAGTAAATATATATAATATATATTTAAAAAGTAAATATACATATTTAATCTATTAGGCTACAACTTCAAGGAAACGCTGCTCCATGCACAGCTAACATCAGAAAATGAATAACTGGTGAATGACAAGAAGTCCAATAAAAGGTTGTTTATTTATACATATACATCTCTATTCCTCCTGAGGAGGTGGAAGCGGGACTCGTCTCCTCGTTGCCCGATCCCCCGCCAAGTTGAACCACGTGTTTGGTGACCTCAGCGTCCGTGGCTGACCTTGTCAACACATTTTTACTCACAGCACCTGTAATCAAACAAGATTACAAGACAGATACGTTTATGTTTATGGTATGTAGCATCCAAAGCCAAGTATGCTTACACAATACAAAATATGTGATAGGTATTAAGGAGATTACATTTGAAAAAAAAACATGACTTAAAGTTACTGGAGGTGGTTAAAATAAGGTGCGTAAACTATGAATTTGTGATCAGGGTATAGGTGTGCAAGACATCCAAAATGTTCGTTATTTGGTTCCTTGATCACAGTACTTGTTTGGCTCTGTTGGATGACGGCGGCGGGGGGTTGGGGGTGGGGGGCATAAATAAATATCCATAACCCAACTTTGGGAGGTTGACATTGTTTTCTTATTATATTTGTACTACCATTCTATGTTTGTATTGGTGTAGGCCAGGGGTGTCCAAAGTGCGGCCCGGGGGCCATTTGCGGCCTGCAGGTCATTTTTTAACGGCCCCAGGGCACATTTTTTAAAAATAGGATCGAAATAAATAAAAAACATTAAAAGTGGTATTTAAAGAGCAAACAGGTGAAATGTAACAAGAAAATGTAGCAATGTTTACTCTAATCACACAAAGCTGCCATGTAGGCTTTTCTTTCTTTAAAAAATAATAATGAATCAAAATCAATGTCATTATGAAATATTGACCTATTCAAGGCTTAAGAAGTTTACCTTCGCAATCAGCTGGTCTTGGTTGTGCTTAATAGTTTCCAGCAGGCTAAGGATGTGGATGACCTCAGGCGCTGTTGACAAACAGCAGTATAAAATGAACATCTTTCAGTGTTTATCCTCATTACTCATAATCCTGACATTAGCTATTGACTTTAGTTAATGACAAAAGTTATTGACAAAGTTTGAAGAAAATATGTGATTGCTTGTGAATTTGAATTTTTTCCAAAATTTGTGGCACAGAATGACCATCCGGTATTTGTCAGTTATTGCTCACCAGAGCAGGAAATGTTGTCGGCCATTCTTCCCCCTCGCCATGTTGGCCTGTAGGCCAGGCTGGATCCAGGCTCCTCTGTCCCCCTCGCCATGTTGGCCTGTAGGCCAGGCTGGATCCAGGCTCCTCTGTCTGCCACATGTTGAGGGCTGCTGGTGAGGGAGTCGAGGAGGGACTGCCGTTCCTAGTGAGGTGGGCATTGTGAGAGAGCCATCAGTTAACCATGACTGGTAATACCCAAGGGGCCTATCTATACACTAATATTTCAGAGATCAGTCCCTACCTTGGGTAACTCTCTGCATGTTTAATGCAGGTGCTGGTGAAGGCATATGAATACATCCTTCCCCATGGTGAGGTGCTAAGGGAGATAAATTGGTATTAAATGGTTGTGATCTGTTAACCATGGTTACTGGATGCTGAGATATTATTTCAGAGATCAATCTTTACCTAGAAAGTTATTTCCAGTTGAGGAGTCGAGTTGACAAGTACTCATGACTCTTGCTGGCACTCGGTGAGACGGTGGAGCTGGGAGAAGGGATACAAGGAGAGGGGAATATCTTTAGCACTAAGAATGTTAACCATATCTTTTGGTGGTTTTGTTGTTTTCGATGTTAAGTTAAAGTTAAAGTACCAATGATTGTCACACACACTAGGTGTGGTGAAATTTGTCCTCTGCATTTGACCCATCCCCTTGTTCACCCCTTGGTAGGTGAGGGGAGCAGTGGGGAGCAGTGGGCAGCAGCGGTGCCGCGCCCGGGAATCATTTTGGTGATTTAACCCCCAATTCCAACCCTTGATGCTGAGTGCCAAGCAGGGAGGTAAGAGATTATTCTTTACTCTGCCTGTGCAATTGGCTTGCCAACCCCAGAGATGTGAGGTCACTATTTCCCGGGTCTTCTTCGCTATCATCTGAGTCCCCGAGACGATGGCTGTTGGGTAACCATATCATTAGGATTATTGCAATACCAAAATTGCCAAATATACATATAGTACAAGCATCTCTGGTCTATATTTGAATGCTACCGGAAATAACCTTCCTATTACTGTAGAAACATGACAAAAACAAGACGGAACACACTTACACTGGCTTCCTGTTCCTTTTTTCTGGCAGCTCCTCGTTCTCTGCCTCAGATTGCAGGTCTGAGGTGTCGCAGCCCTTTCCATATTGTTGCATTATTTTTAATGCGTCTTTGTAGTTGTCTAAAATTGAATATGTTAAAATGAACATGAGTTTCAAATTAGCTGTAGAGCTGAGCAGAATATTATTATTATTGATGATGATAAATCAGGTCTCTCTCTTACAAGAGACCTGGTCAGAACATAGACACAATAGGTTATTCCAAGCATAAAGAGAAGCAACTATGACGTTATTTTTAAACAAGATGATTATGAATTTGCATACCACAAGTTCGGACAACAGAAACGTCAAATCTTGGCCAGTTTGGCTCATGCTGCTCCTCATTTAAAGCTGCCCTTTCAATTCTGTCGGTGTTTCTATAGCTGGGCCAGAAAACCATCCTATCATCATACCATCCACTTGGGACAACCGCAATGTCCCTGTTCATTATAAATTTAATCAGATGAAAAGGCACCCTTAATGTAGAAAGAAATAAAAGGGGTATTTATTCATCGTCAAAGGAACAACGTGGACAAAAGCATGCACAGGTGTTAGTGTATACAAATAAGCAAGTAAGATGAGCTGAGATTTTACCTGAATGGTGCCCCAATGTGGTAAGAACTATAAGAAAGGTAAAAGTACGGGTCATAATAGTCAGAACTTCAGCTCAATCGTAAAGTAGGGTTTGAAATTATGGGTGTAGTGTATACAGAGATCAGTCCCTACCTTGTGTAACTCTGTGCATGTTTAATGCAGGTGCTGGTGAAGGCATATGAATACATCCTTCCCCATGGTGAGGTGCTAAGGGAGATAAATTGGTATTAAATGGTTGTGATCTGTTAACCATGGTTACTGGATGCTGAGATATTATTTTGGAGATCAGTCTTTACCTAGAAAGTTATCTCCAGTTGAGGAGTCGAGTTGACAAGTACTCATGACTCTTGCTGGCACTCGGCGAGACGGTGGAGCTGGGAGAAGGGATACAAGGAGAGGGGAATATCTTTAGCACTAAGAATGTTAACCATATCTTTAATATTAATGTGGTGGTTTCGTCTACAACGCTAAATATATCCTGTGGTGTACCTCAGGGATCAATATAGGACCTAAATTATTCAATGTCTAGATAAATGACATTTGTAAAGTTAAAAAAGATTTAAAGTTAGTATTATTTGCGGATGATACAACAGTGTTTTGTTCAGGAGAGAACACACAGAAGATAATACAAATAATAACAGAAGAAATTAACAAATTAAAAAGATGGTTCAACAAAAACAGACTATCTTTGAATCTCAGTAAAACTAAAAAAAATGCTATTTGGTAACAGTAGAAGAGAAAGTCAAACACAAATACAAATAGACGGAATAGAAATTGAAAGAGTAAATGAAACCAAATTTCAAGGTATAATGATTGATGATAAATTGAACTGGAAATCTCAAGTAAAAAATATACAACATAAAGTAGCAAGAAACACATCAATAATGAATAAAGCAAAACATGTTCTAGACCAAAAATCACTTCATATTCTCTACTGCTCACTAGTGTTACATATCTGAGTTATTGTGTAGAAATATGGGGAAATAATTACAAAAGTACACTTCATTCATTAACGGTGTTACAAAAAAGATCAGTTAGAATAATATATAATGTTGGATATAGAGAACACACAAATCCTTTATTTATTGTATCAAAGATACTGAAATTCCACGACATAGTGAATTTGCAAACAGCTAAAATTATAAACAAAGCAAACTATAACCTGCTACCCAAGAATATACAACAATTCTTCTCAAAAAAAGAGGAGAAAAATCATCTTAGAGAGAAATGTAATTTAAAACATTTGTACGCACGTACAACACTTAAGACCTTCAGTATATCAGTATGTGGAATTAAATTATGGAATGCATTAAGCAAAGCAATCAAACAATGTACTAGTATGATCAATTATTTATGCTTACATGTGGAAATAATAATAATAATAATAGTAAATAAAATAATAATAAAAAAAAAGGTAAATAAAGCATAAAATAGTCTCTAATAAATTAATTAAATAAAAAACAGCATATAAAATATATACATCAGCAAATAACAAAAATATAGATCAAGAAAAAGGATCCTTAATATGTGCAGCAATTTTTCCCACTCACATCACCTCATTTTATATTTTTTTCTACAATTAACTATGCCAAAAAACACAGACGTACCTTTTTTTTTGTAATGGAAACAAAAACAACATGGCGTCACACACAGCTAGTCCACAGTAAACAGGATCTCGAGCTCCACTAAAGAACAAAGAAAGAAATAATACACACTCATATTAATAGCAAAGAACGGCTGTTTCCACTCTGTTAACGTTACGCTGTTATAACGAAGTAATAGCGACCTGGGCCTAAACAACACTGACAATAAAGTAATACGCTTTCGTTTCAACCAGTTGGAAATATGTGGAATATCGTAGCATGTAACCTACACACATTCACAGCGTCTAAAAAAAGATAGCCTAAGTTAACTGTATTGAACGTTACTCACCGGCTTCACAAAACACAATTTTACAATAGCACGGCAAAAAATGACCGTCGTTGTGTGGGTTTTTTGACGAATAACACTCTTTTCCACTTTTCTTCGCTCGGGCCTCACCTCCCGCGTGCAGCCATTTCGAATTTTCTGAATACGTGACGTCAGACGCACGTCCCCATGCAAAGCATTCTGGGAGGCGGCGCTGGAAATAAAAGCCTTTTTTACAGAATATAAAGTTTTACTGCTAGTCCTAATATCAAACAACGTCATTACAATCATACATAAATGATGATGGAAACACAAAGGCCGATCTTTACTGCGAATGTAGCAATAAATCAATAAATCTATACTTACGTTCGTGTTCCAGCAAAGAAAGTCCAGAGATCTTGGCTCATGTGCGTACACGCTAGTAGGCGCGTCCACGTCTGCGGGTGCAGACATAGGTCGGCTCTGCGCGCGTAGGCGGAGCCTATAACTCTAGGCGGCGCGCGCCGGTTTAGTTTGTCGCGTCCGCGTATGCGAATCAGACACGAGTCCGCTCAGGATCAGCTGTCTGACCGTACAATTTTCAGAGGCGGAGCTGTATCCTCTAGGCGGAGCCAAAACGAATGTGACAGTAACGCGGGTTGGGCGACTTGAAGGCGGATCCGTATAGCAGTCTTCTGCTGTGTGGGTGTGTCCAATATTTTCACAAAGATAAAATAAGTCATATTTTTGGTTCATTTAATAGTTAAAACAAATGTACATTATTGCAATCAGTTGATAAAACATTGTCCTTTACAATTATAAAAGCTTTTTACAAAAAATCTACTACTCTGCTTGCATGTCAGCAGACTGGGGTAGATCCTGCTGAAGTCTATGTATTGAATGACTAGAGAATCCTTTTGAATTGGGAAAAAATCTTAGCCACACGATTATCAAATGTAATAGGAAAATTAATTCATACTGACCAAACTGGCTGCATGGAAGGTCGACAATCTTCAGACAATACAAGGAAATTGTTTAATGTTATTTACTATGCTAGAAGTCTCCCTTATCCCACAGCAGTATGTACTGTTGATGCGGAGAAGGCATTCGACCGCATAAACTGGTCATTTATGTTTTGCACATTACGTAAATTTGGATTTGGAGATAATTTTATTCAATGGATTAAGATGCTTTATACTATGCCCATGGCATCAGTCAAAACCAATAATCATATTTCAGAACCTTTTTCGTTAAAAAGAGGAGTAAAACAGGGATGTCCTTCATCTGGATTATTATTTAATGTGGTTATTGAACCCTTAGCTGCAAAAATAAGAAGTGAAAATAATATTCATGGTATAAAAACTGGCTCTCAGTATAATAAGCTATCGATGTATTGTGACGACATAATTCTCTACCTGTCACATGTTAACTCCTCTCTACACTATATCAATAATGTCATCACTGAATATGGCTGTTTATCAGGGTATAAAGCCAATTGGGACAAATGTGAAATATTACCACTTAATAAACACTGCAAGAAATCACAAGTTCAGAACTCCAAAATTAAATGCAAAGAGGCAGAAATCATATATCTAGGACTACACATTACACCAAACCTTTATACAAGCAGAGATGTAAATCTTAAACATTTGAAAAATAAGATAGAATCCAAAATGGAACGCTGGTCACGTCTCCAAATATCACTTTGGGGTCGGGTGAACATAGTAAAAATTAGTATACTGCTAGCAGATAATTATATACTGAAAATGATGCCTGTCCTAATGAATAAAAGTTGGTTTAAGAAAATACATACAATGATATCACATTTTATATGGTGTGGAAAGAAGGCCAGATGTCCATACCTAAGGTTGTCTTGTACACAAGATAAAGGAGGACTACAATTACCAAACTTCTTACATTATTATATCTCCTTCGGTTGTGAACAAGCAAGCCACTTATTTCATTCTTCTGCAGATAAGGACTGGATTAACATAGAAAAAAATATGTTAATGAATTTGGACACTGATGTGGGGAGTTTATATTATGTTAAAAAAATACCTAATTAATTGAGACAGAGCCCAATAGAAGCCACCTTTAACATTCTAAAACTGTGCCAGAAAATACTATGAATCAACCCAATGACATCTCCATGAACTGGAAGATGCACTTTTTAATCAAGATACATTTAAGAAATTAATTAAACTATTTTATGGAATAATAAATGAACACCACACTAGAAATGCAAATAATGCATGTGTTCGGAAATGGATGATGGACTTAAACATTTTAGATGAAAGAGACATATCATGGAATGATATTTGGCAAAATGCCAATAAGCCCTTTAGAAGCATTAAAGATAAACTGACTCAATTTAAGATATTGAATAGATTGTATTTTATATCTTCTCAGCTGTTTAAAATTGGTGTAGTAGATAGCAAGTTATGTATGAAGTGTCGGGCAGCTGAGGCAACTCTTGTTCATTTATTGTGGGAATGTCAGAGAATAAAAGAGTTATGGTTGAAAACAACAAAAGAAGCATTCACAGTCCTTAATATAAATATCCCAATGACACTGCAAACTTGTATTCTTGGGGATCTCCATAAATTTAGTAACATGTCATCAAAGAATAAAAATGCATTTCTTTCAATATGCATAATAACAAAAAGGGTAATATTAAAAAAATGGATAGCTGTTGATAGTCAAACTCATACTGACTGGTACACACAAGCTATGGAGATGATATCAGTAGAACAAACTGCATTTAGTTTAGATAATAATGAGTCATATATTGGAATATGGGATCCATTATTTAAATTTGTTTTAACTATTAAATGAACCAAAATATGACTTATTATATCATTGTGGAAAATATTGGACAAAGTGTGTTGTCAAGTTTATGAGATGTGATACAAGTGTAAGCCACTGTGACACTATTGTTCTTTTTTTTTTTTTTTTTTTTCATTAATGTTTGTAATGATAATATCAATGAGGGATTTTTAATCACTGCTATGTTGAAATTGTTACTAATACTGATACTGTTGTTGATAATATTCATTTTTGTCCCACTACTTTTAGATTGTTCCGTGTCATGTTTGTGTGTCCTCAATTGCTCTCAATTGCTCTGTTTATTGCTATTCTGAATGTTGCTGGGTCTGGTTTGGTTTTGAAATTGTATTGCATTATTATGGTATTGTTGTGTATTGTTTTCATTAAAAATAAAAAAAATTAAAATTAAAAAATTAAAAATCGTTTTTGAATCGAGAATCGTGTTGAATTGAAAAAAAATCGATTTTGAATCGAATCGTGGGACAGCCAAAGATTCACAGCCCTAATGTACACCAGTCCGGCATCTTTGTTTTCTACCTGTCAACTGTCAGTTTAGGCTGCTCGCCGGCTCCTCATCACCACTTCAAGTTGGCGGCCGAATTTCTCGCGTCACAGCAGCCAATGCTGCTGCGTCTACTTATAAGATGTCTATGGTTATTATGTCATTGCAAACACGGCAATCTGTTGCGTCCACTACAGTTCGCTACCTTATTCATACTTTTTGTCAAGTGATTTTTTTTAAGCAGGGTTGCATGAGGTACCTATACATAACGTTGCGTTAGTCAATGTATCACACACAGTAACATAACGTTAAACGGCGGTCAGCAGCACCGCGTATTTTAGCCACCTACAAAAAAAAAAACATAGTCAAATAAAGGTCAGTTAAAATGTATATTATATTAAGAATATGTGTACATATTGCATAGGACCCTGACATCTAAAAAGTACAACTCTGTTCATTGTTATGTTCATGTATTTGTTATGTTTTTCATGTGTACACACACATCAACACACATACAGTATGAGATGAGATCGATGAGATAGGGACGGCGTGGCGAAGTTGGTAGAGTGGCTGTGCCAGCAATCGGAGGGTTGCTGGTTACTGGGGTTCAATCCCCACCTTCTACCATCATAGTCACGTCCGTTGTGTCCTTGGGCAAGACACTTCACCCTTGCTCCTGATGGCTGCTGGTTAGCGCCTTGCATGGCAGCTCCCGCTATCAGTGTGTGAATGTGTGTGTGAATGGGTGAATGTGGAAATACTGTCAAAGCGCTTTGAGTCCCTTGAAGGTAGAAAAGCGCTATACAAGTATAACCCATTTATTATTTATTTATAAGGTAAGAACAGGATAGAAACAGTTGTGGAACTAGTTACAATGCAATATGCCATGGAAATGCAATGTTAACACTTTTGTACAAATAAGTACAGTTGCACTTGTTTTTTCAAATGTGTTTATTCTGTAAAGGAATGAGTTAAATGTTTAAAATGACTGATTAATAGTGCTATTATGAAGTGCAATGTCAGCACTATTTTCTTTCCTGCAATTTCAAATGCAGTTGTTTTAATAAATAAATACAGCATTTTAAAAGCATACACAATCTGTGTAAATATATTAGTCTGTGGTTAAAAGGACTTGAAAGGACTCGAAACTCAAAATGCAGGACTTGTGACTTGACTTGAGACTTTCCAGTCTTGACTTTGGACTTGACCCGAAACTTGCCTGTCTTGACTCGGGACTTGACTCGGGACTTGAGGGCAAAGACTTGCAAAACAATGACTGTTGCTGAAAAACAGGGACATCTATAACTAATTAATGAGACAAAATATGAACTTCACTGCATAAAAACAACTGCAAACATGAATTGTAGATGACTAATATTTATAGCAGGAAATCAACTGAAAACAAACTTATCCTTTTACTCATTAGCGTCACGATCACAGCAGCACGGCACTCGTTAGGTCAATCAAGTACGGTACTTAGTCCAACTTTGTCTTTTATGCTTAATTTGTTGACTCCTCCAGGTGTACAAAAAATGATGAGGTCTTAACCAGCAGTAACTTTTTGGTGATGATAAATGGTTTAAAACTTTAAAAAAAAAAAAAAATTCTTAAGAGTGTAAAAATGCAATCCATTCCATTTAAATATTTTTTTCATGATCGCTTTTATATTTGCCTCTAAACCTTTCAAAATACGCCCAAATCTTCAACAGGTAAATAAACAGTAGCCTAATGGGGCTCTGTCTAGACTCGTGGGCCGCATTCGGTTAAAACAATTTGGCCGGCAGCCGGGCTATATATATATATATATATATATATATATATATATATATATATATATATATATATATATATATATATATATGTATTCCTCGCGCACTAATTGACTGAAAGAGCGCGCACTTTGCCGATGATGTCACGTTATCGATGGGAAAATGCATTTTTAGACAATATGATTTGCCTGAGCGGCTAGGAGACACCGATAGTAACAAGTGGTAGAAAATGGATTAGAAAGGGCAGATTTTTAAAAATAATAATAAAAAAATAAATAATAAAAAAATTAAAATGTTTTTTTTTTTATACTTGAGACTTCCCGTCGGGCGGATTTTGAAAGCTGGCGGGCTGGATTCGGCCCCTGGTCTAGACCATCGCCTGAAACCCAGAAGTGCCCGGATGTGCCATTAGGTAAAGTGATTGCAACCCAGATATTGTAAATTAATGCATTTGATGTATATCAAATGTTTAAAAAAAGATACCGGTAGATTTCTCTCCCGTTCAAGGCTGCTGAGCACATTGTTCAGGTTTCTGTTCCCTTTCAGAATAAATACTATATTTTTAAGCAACATTTGTTTTGTTTTGCATGTAATCTTTTATATGATGTTGTTATTCAAATAAAGATTTCAAACAAGAAAACAATTGTAATAGTGACGGAGTGCACAAAAATAACTGCCGTAAAACAGTTGACGGAAGTGACGCAGTTTTCGCACATGCGTGGACCGATTGCGTCTTGCGTTCCCGATTGAGTAGTCACAGGGCCACTTTCCCCATTCAGGGCAGTGCAATGCGTTTGTTTATTGAAAATCATAACTTGCTTATTTCTTAATGTATTTTTATGCAGTTTATCATAATAACAACGTAAACAACAGTAGTGTTATTATTATTACTATTATATGTCTATATAGTACTGCGTAACCTGCCGTTTTACACAAGTGCCCCTGGCTGCAGCCCGCAGATCGAGGAGGGGCTTATTTTCCCTCAATGTGGGCGGGTCTCAACGTTGAGCCCGCGGGCTCCATCTGGTGGCGGAGATCCGGCAGCACACATTCTCAAACGTCAATAAAGCTACTTTTAACTTGTCAAATGTATTTTTTTTACCATGAAAAAACAATAAAAAAAATATATATATATAAACCATAGTATGAAAAAAGGTTCATGTATTTGATAGACTTAGACATTCCTACTTTTAACTTGTCAAATGTATCTGCCATCTTTTTTGTAGTTTTATTCCTTTTTTATTATCTTCATTATTTTCTGTATTGATCCTACACTATTATTGTGTTTTTTTGTTACTTCTGATATGGCCTTGCCACGGTTTACTTGCTTATTTATTTATTTATTTTTTGTGTCTTTTTATTTTGTATTGTTTTACATCTGATCAACTTCTGTGACTTTCCTTTTCTTTTTTAAGTGTGAACGGTGGAGAGGTCCTCGAGAGGTGATCTTGGGATCACTTCCTGAGGATCCTTGATGCCGAGGAATGTTCATCCACTATGGTCTGGATAGCCTGTAGCTGATCCTGAGCCAGAGCGGGATGGATATATATATATATACAAAATCTGGGTATCTTTTCTAATACTGTTTATACTGTAAACCTTGAATTGTTAAAGTTTAAGTGCACCTCTCTCCTCAAGTGTGCATGTGAGTGGGTATGAGTGGATGTGCGATTGTATGAAGGTTTTGCGTGACCAAAGTATGACTGTTAAATGTGATTTTAATTGTAAAATTCAATACAAATATTTGCAAAAAAAAACAAAAAAAAAACTTGTCAAATGTATTTTTTTTACCATGAAAAAACAATTTTAAAAAAAATATGTATAAACCATAGTATGGAAAAAGGTTCATGTATTTGATAGACTTAGACATTCCTACTTTTAACTTGTCAAATGTATTTTTTTTACCATGAAAAATCAATTTAAAAAAAAATATATATATAAACCATAGCATTTCCATAAGAGTATAGACACATATTATTTTGCACACTCAATTATATTAGCTAAGTCAAATAAACCAAAGACAGAAGACTTTGCATCATTGATTTTATTTTTCACCCCAGGTTAAAAATGTTTGATCTGTAAAAAAAAAAAAAATGTTGTAGCCTAGCCAAATACATTCCTTAAGCTCCCATAAATGTTTAACAATGGCAAGTATCAAGGTATTTTTCTGGCCCATAACAAGCAACCCTGTTCCCTGTTTCCAGTTCTGTTCATTTTCCACTGTCTAGAAAGGAAACAGATTGCGGTTCTTATAGGCACAATAACAATGCAAGATGTAAAACTAAGGTCATTGAAATAAGTGGAGGAATTACGCTTTAGTCTAGCAATAGTTGACTACAAGACTAATTAATCACATGACCTCTCACCTGTAGCCCTCCTTGCTCTCGTCGCCGTTTTCTGTCCTGCAATCGGTCTTCTTCAGACCTTAGTGATTTAATGACAACATACATTCACTATGAAAACATTCATGTTGGTCTGTTGACCGTGAGTAAAACATTTTTTTTGTGATTTGTGATATTCAAAGCACTTACGGCATGGGGAAGTTCTGCAGGAGAGCGAGACACCACCATCTCCTCATTTGCAGCATGTTTTCCTTTGAAGAAGGAAATGCAGGAAGATGTTAATATCCATCCATCCATCCATTTTATACCGCTTATTCCTTTCGGGGTCGCGAGGGGCGCTGGAGTCTATCTCAGCTACAATCGGGCGGAAGGCGGGGTACACCCTGGACAAGTCGCCACCTCATCGCAGAGATGTTAATATGTTGTAAAAAAAAATAACACCTTGTACACTAAGCATAATATGTCACGATGTACACATACCTCTCTGAAATCACAATTGGCCCCCGTTACAATGTACAGAGTGTACTGTAAGTCAAGAGGTACTGCTTAATATAATGTCAGGCGTAGTCCCAAGGATACATTTTTTTCAATACAAATGAATGTGGTTTTAATGTAGCAAGCAAACATTTTGACAGACAACAGCAATGCTATAACATGCTGATTTGGTCTTAGCATCAAAACAAACACGCCACAGTTGTTGGAGCACCCTTGCTTTGTTAGGCCCTGAGGTGTGAACAATGTATTTTAATAAAAGTATGGCAAGAAAATAGTAAAAAGTTAGCAAATGCTATTATGTAATGTCTCACCTGGACATCATTCACACCAAGTTCTCTCCAGGGGCCAGAAGAGAGGCTGTGAGCAACGTGTCTGTACAAATAATAAGCCAAATAAAAGTCACTCAACTTCAATCAACTTTTGATTGAAAAGCACGCATAAACGCTTGGAACAAAGCCTGAACTGAATAAGGAAGAGGTTGGAACTTCAAATCAAAAAGTTTTCATAACAGGCTTAAACAGAACTGCCCGTCTCAAAAAAGATAAATAGTTCTGTTTCCATCTGTTTAAGGAATCAAAATAGTTGGAATATGGAATGGAATATTTTACATCAAATAAAAACAGAACCATTAATTAAAACAAACAAAGGACAAGTGGTTTAAAACAGAACTACCACTGTCCAGGAGGTGCCCTAAAAACCTGAATAGACTGGTTCTACTCTCATCTCTCCAAGACATGAGACAGCTAGTGGAAGAAAACAAAGTCTTAATACGTGTATGATTATATGAGTGACATTCATAGATAACCACAGTGGCACAATAGTTAACTTTACCAGTTGTTCCTGGCTGTCTTGGAGTTTCTGTCCCCAGTATGCTCTGTTTGCTGAAAACTTGTGGAGACTAGGGAAGTCTCCATGAGGTCTCTGCTCACTGTCATCATTTACTAGTGTAGAAAGCAACAACCGAAAAATAAAATCAAGTGTGAAATGTCACATTTCTCATTTGAATGATGTGCAAAATAGAGCCAAAACTTTTTGATTTGAAGTTCCAACCTCTTCCTTATTCAGTTCAAGCTTTGTTCCAAGCGTTTATGCGTGCTTTTCAATCAAAAGTTGATTGAAGTTGAGTGACTTTTATTTGGCTTATTATTTGTACAGACACGTTGCTCACAGCCTCTCTTCTGGCCCCTGGAGAGAACTTGGTGTGAATGATGTCCAGGTGAGACATGACATAATAGCATTTGCTAACTTTTTACTATTTTCTTGCCATACTTTTATTAAAATACATTGTTCACACCTCAGGGCCTAACAAAGCAAGGGTGCTCCAACAACTGTGGCGTGTTTGTTTTGATGCTAAGACCAAATCAGCATGTTATAGCATTGCTGTTGTCTGTCAAAATGTTTGCTTGCTACATTAAAACCACATTCATTTGTATTGAAAAAAATGTATCCTTGGGACTACGCCTGACATTATATTAAGCAGTACCTCTTGACTTACAGTACACTCTGTACATTGTAACGGGGGCCAATTGTGATTTCAGAGAGGTATGTGTACATCGTGACATATTATGCTTAGTGTACAAGGTGTTATTTTTTTTACAACATATTAACATCTCTGCGATGAGGTGGCGACTTGTCCAGGGTGTACCCCGCCTTCCGCCCGATTGTAGCTGAGATAGACTCCAGCGCCCCTCGCGACCCCGAAGGGAATAAACGGTAGAAAATGGATGGATGGATGGATATTAACATCTTCCTGCATTTCCTTCTTCAAAGGAAAACATGCTGCAAATGAGGAGATGGTGGTGTCTCGCTCTCCTGCAGAACTTCCCCATGCTGTAAGTGCTTTGAATATCACAAATCACAAAAAAAATGTTTTACTCACGGTCAACAGACCAACATGAATGTTTTCATAGTGAATGTATGTTGTCATTAAATCACTAAGGTCTGAAGAAGACCGATTGCAGGACAGAAAACGGCGACGAGAGCAAGGAGGGCTACAGGTGAGAGGTCATGTGATTAATTAGTCTTGTAGTCAACTATTGCTAGACTAAAGCGTAATTCCTCCACTTATTTCAATGACCTTAGTTTTACATCTTGCATTGTTATTGTGCCTATAAGAACCGCAATCTGTTTCCTTTCTAGAGAGTGGAAAATGAACAGAACTGGAAACAGGGAACAGGGTTGCTTGTTATGGGCCAGAAAAATACCTTGATACTTGCCATTGTTAAACATTTATGGGAGCTTAAGGAATGTATTTGGCTAGGCTACAACATTTATTTATTTTTTACAGATCAAACATTTTTAACCTGGGGTGAAAAATAAAATCAATGATGCAAAGTCTTCTGTCTTTGGTTTATTTGACTTAGCTAATATAATTGAGTGTGCAAAATAATATGTGTCTATACTCTTATGGAAATGCTATGGTTTATATATAATTATTTTTATTTTTTTTTCATGGTAAATGCTATGGTTATATATATATATATATATATATATATATATATATATATATATATATATATATATATATATATATATATATATATATATATATATATATATATATATATATATATATATATATATATATATATATATATATATATATATATATATATATATATATATATATATATATATATATATATATATATATATATATATATATATATATATATATATATATATATATATATATATATATATATATATATATATATATTCATGGTAAAAAAAACACATTTGACAAGTTAAAAGTAGGAATGTCTAAGTCTATCAAATACATGAACCTTTTTCCATATTAAGTCATTGTGCTGTGCCGGATCTCCGCCACCAGATGGAGCCCGCGGGCTCAACGTTGAGACCCGCCCACATTGAGGGAAAATAAGCCCCTCCTCGATCTGCGGGCTGCAGCCAGGGGTTACTCGTTTTACACCCTCGTCCAGCTGGTGGCGGTAATGCACCAAATAGCGAGGTTGCCAGCCAATTACTAAGAGGACGAATAAGAAAAAGAAGACGAAGAAGAACTTAAACCGGGAGAATCCGATTTGAACGACGCAGCAGAAAACTTAACTTGAAGTAAGGACGTTGAACTGTTTTATTTTTGCTTTATACCCGACCAAAACTTTTAAGGTCCATTTGATCCATTCCACAGTCGGGTACTGTTTTTTTTCATGACGACGTAAGTAACTTTTGCCAATGTTGTCACACTGAACATTCACTTTTAGGACGTTTTGTTGAATTCACACAATTACGGAATACATTACGAACAATGTGCTACCTTTTCGCTACGAAATAGTGCAAACATCAACTTTCAGTTCAGTAAACATCGTTATTTCTATTTTGTTAGAAAAATGAGTGAAATGGAGAGTATCAACCACCACATTAACGGCAGGATTTCGTCCATCCAACGCGTGTTGGATCTGTCAGTTGCAGGTAAGAATGTCAGTTGCAGGTACTGTCAGTTGCAGGTAAGAATGTATTTGCTATCAGTATTGTACAGTAGAGCTGAAAATCTATAGACTACGATATGCCATAAATGGCTCACTGTCATAATATCTCGATACGGCAGGGGTGTAAAACTCATTTTCGATCGGGGGCCATATGGAGAAAAATCTACTCCCAAGTGGGCCGGACTGGTAAAATCACGGCACGATAACTTAAAAATAAAGACAACTTCAGATTGTTTTCTTTGTTTTAAAATAGAACAAGCACGTTCTGAAAATGTACAAATTATGTTTTGTTTTTTGTTTTTTACACTTACATGTGGTTGCGGTTAATAGTATTCTATCTTTTATTTGTAGTTATTTATACTTACTAAATAAATTATGTGATAATGTTTATCTATCTGTCAAGATAAAAAAATAATATCAAAATCAAATTACAGGATGTTATTTATGTAGTTTGCTCATTTTCCTCAACTGGTGCACTAACATCATGTGGTTGTTGTTGTTTTTTACATATGTTGCATAATATACAAAAAAATAAATAAATGCTATTGCGAAATATAGTGGACACATTTAGAACATCAGTTTCTTTCATTCAAAAATTTCGGCTAATTTTTATACTTAGCAAACTCATCCCGCGGGCCGGATAAAACCTGTTTGAGGGCCTGATCCGGCCCACGGGCCGTACACTTGACACCCCTGCTGTATGACAATGATCACTATATTGCTCTTAATAAGGTATCTATATAGAGGTGAAACAAAAACAAAATATACATTTCATAGTCTATACTTTGCAGCATAACTTAAACAGTACAAACAGCAGTCTTGCAAAAACTATGACACAGTTTTAGTAACAACTGTAAATAGGATTTTTTTATGTGTCTGACAGACACTGACATCATTTTAAACATATCTCTTAAGTTGATCAAATCTGAAGCATTGTATATGCCTTTAGCCAGGTTTAGGTGGCCTTTAAAATAAAATTGTTATTAATAACATGCACATCAATGATCTTAAGACTTCGTGGCCCTCGAAATCCAATGCATAGCCCCTTTTTCTTTGGATTTGGGTGCACTGCACTCTCCAGTGGTTTATACGTTTAATGTATACAGGCTATATTTACATAATGATACCAAAAAACAACACTGAAAAAGCGAATTGATAATTCAACGTAAGGTCAATTACTGCGATATTTTGCCATATCAATATTTTGTCGCACTCCCATTTTTCAGTAAAGATATACAATATAAATACTTATTTACAGTACTTGTCTAGTAAGTTGTTTTTAATATATTTTACATAACTATTTATTTTAGTGCCCACAAACAGTTTCGACTACATGTCTTTCAAAACCATTGATTTAGTTATTTTTTTCAATGAGCTTAATCGACTAAATTAATTCCAAACATGTTTTGTTCCAAACAGGCTTAAAGGGGAACTGCAGTTTTTTTTTTTAGAATTTTACTTATCGTTCACAATCATGAGAGACAAGAAGACAAAAGTTATTTTTTGTTGCTTTCTAACATAAAAATCGGCTCGTTCTAGGTTGCTAACAATGCAGCTAATGGGAGCAATCCCTTCTGCCTCTAAATCACTTTAAAATGCATTTAAAAACAGTCAACAATACTTAATTTATGTTTGGTAACCTGTTTAATAACCAAGCTGTAGCAACTGAACTCTTTTTCTATCGTAAGAACACATCGGCGTGCTACGGAATAAGGCGCAGAAGCTAACTAAGACAAGAGATAAGATAGCTTTACAACAATACTAAACGCGTTTGAGTTTGTAATACACAGTCTGTACTTACTGAAATACATGAACAATCATATTACAGTATTTGCCCACATTTTATGTTTTGTTTGTACACAGCTAGCCAGACAGCGTGTGTACTGTAGTTGTACTAACACGCATGGCGTGCTGTGTGTATCGTGATCTATATTAAAGTGACTCACTCGATGGATAAGTTGTCAGTCTAGTCCAGTGTTTCTCAAAGTGTGGGGCACGCCCCACTGGTGGGGAATAGAGACATGCCAGATGGGGCGCGAGCAGGGGTCACCAACCTTTTTGAAACCAAGGGCTACTTCTTGGGTACTGATTAATGCGAAGGGCTACCAGTTAGATACACACTTAAATAAATTGCCAGAAGTAGCCAATTTGCTCAATTTACCTTTAACTCTGTTATTATTAATAATTAATGATATTTATCTTTGTGGAAACACTGATCATCTTAATGATTTCTCACAATATATATATATATATAGAAACAGATAAATATCAATATGCAACACTTTATTTTTATATTTTCTCTAAGTGCACATTTTTCAAATTGAACATTTTCAAATGATCACTTCTAAGACAGTCTTGTGAAATCACAATATCCCATTTTAACTAGCTAGCCACTAACATTTTTTTTTAACAAATCATGAATTACTTTGCACCATGTTTGTACAAATAATAACTCATGTAAAATACAAAAGTAAACTCTCAATTTTTTAAATCATGTCACACTTTGAACTGGACACCAAATCTGTTATCTGTTTCTTTGTCAGTTAGTGGGAAGCCTGGCATTGCATGCTGTTAACTAGTGTGTTGTACTCTGGTGTGTAACTTGACACTACAACTCTGAGTGAGTCTTGCAGATGTGCATCAGTGAGGCATGTTCTGTGTTTGTTCTTGATGAAGTTCATGTCAGAAAAGGCTGATTCACAAAGATGAGATTTTTCCTCATTGTTTGCGGAACCTTCTTAATCTTTTGGACATATTTTCACAGCAATCTGGCCTTAAGCTTAATTATGATAAATGTAAAATGTTAAGGATCGGAAATCTAAAGGGAACGTCCTTTCGAATGGAATGCAAAGTGCCTGTTTTGTGGACAGATGGACCAGTTAACATACTTGGTGTTGTTGTCCCAGAAAATCTGGAAGATCTAGGCTCAGTAAATTATGATAATCGACTAAGAAAGCTGGACAAAATTATGCAATTATGGAAAGGGAAATCCCTAACCTTGTATGGTAAAATGTCTATTGCCAACTCGTTAATTATTCCTCAATTTATTTATTTGTTTTTGTCATTACCAGCTCCATCACAAAACTTTAAGATTTATGAGCGGAGGGTCTTCGATTTTGTCTGGAACGGCAAACCAGAAAAGATTAAAAGAAAGGTTTTGTACAAAGAGTATGAATATGGGGGCCTGAAACTTCTCAACCTTGAAGCTATGAGTCTGTCTTTAAAAGCATCAATTGTTCCAAAGATGTATTTAAACATTGAGTGGTACACAAATGTCCTGTTGGACAAAAAACATGTACTGTATCAAAAGAAATGGTATCCTTTTTTACAAGTGATCCCCTCCCAGAGAGTCTGCTGGGAAACATGGCGGGGTTCATAAAGGAAACAATCCACTCATAGTGGTGTTTTCAATTTTATGTGCCAGAAAAAAGAGACGGTATTTTGCAGCAGTTAATGTGGATGAACTCTAATATTGTAATAGATGGAAAGCCTTTCTTTTGGAAAAATATGTTTGAAAGAGGAATCATTTTTGTCAATGATATTATCAATGAGAATGGTAAAATGATGAAGTATGATGAATTTAGAGCTATGTATGGTGATGCTTGCTCAAGCTTTTCATTTTATCAACTAACTGGAGTAATTGGGAAAAGATGGAAACAAATAATTAATTATGGAACTACTAAATTATTAGTTTGTAAACCTCTAATAAGAAATTCTAGTTGGCAAAAAGGAACTAAAATAAATAGAAAAATATATAATTTTTATTTAATAAAGAAATCTTTGAAGGCTGCCTCATACAACACAAATGGAAAATGGGAGGACTTTTTTGACTGCCCGTTGCCATGGGATGCCATATTCAAACTAATCTATAAAACCACTATCGATGTGCAAAATCGTTATTTTCAAATTAAAATTATTTATAACTTCTTACCCACAGGGAAAATGTTAAAATTATGGAATACGACAGAGTCAGATGATTGCCGATTTTGTTGTCAGGAGCCTGAATCCACCCTGCATTTGTTTTGGTATTGTCATATTGTGTCTTTGTTTTGGGTGGAAGTTGAAAAAAATGTGTTTAAGGATTGGTTTGTTTATGAAGCTTAATGTGGTTTCTGTTGTTTTAGGAGAGTTTATTGACAATCATGATTTAGTCAATTTAATTATAGTACTCGGTAAAATGTTTATTTTTAAGGCCAACAACAGATATTCACTTAGTATTACTTTCTTTAAAACATTTATTCAGTATTTTCTAACTTTAGAAAGTTACATGGTTGAAAACGATAATGATGCCAAAAAACATTAAAAAAAAAAGATGAGAAGTCCTCAAAGGCTTATTTTGAAAGTATAATTATGTTTATAGATTATATGATATCTGTTGTTGTGTTCCCTAATTTGAGTGACCTGGACATAATCTGGACTGTACATAAATGCTTATTTTGAAAATGTAATTTTGTTTATAAATTATATGCAATCTGTTGTGTTCCCTAATTTTTTTCTGTGTACATGAATGAAGGTGTGTGTTGCTGAGTCCGACTTGGACATTATCTGGACTGGGCCTGGTTTAAAAAACCCTCTAAACAAATCTAATTTCATTGACAACCTGGTCTGTTGAAGATAAGGCCCTTTTTAAAAAAATAAAATAAAATAAGATAAATAAATAAAAAACATTTTCTTGGATAAAAAAGAAAGTAAAACAATATAAAAATAATTACATAAAAAATAGTAATTAATGAAAATGTTAGTGGACCAGCAGCCTATACAATCATGTGTGCTTCAGGGACTGTGTCCCTTGCAGATGTATTGTCTATGTTGTGGGAACCAGAATATTGGTAGCAGAAAGAAATAACCCCTTTTGTGTGAGTGGGTGTGGATGAGTGTGCATGGGGGAGGTTGTTTGGGTTGATGCACTGATTGAAAGTGTATCTTGTGTTTTTTCTATGTAGATTTAATTTTAAAAAAAAAAAAAAAAAAAAAAATTTTTTTTTATTTTTTTAAATTTTTTAAATTTTTTTTTTTTTTTAGAACAGGCCCGCGGGCGACTCATCTGGTCCTTACGGGCGACCTGGTGCCCGCGGGCACCGCGTTGGTGACCCCTGGGCGCGAGGAACGGGAGGAAATTTCACTTTAAAAAATTTTTTTAAATTATATGCTTAGATTTTTTTTTTTACTATGCTTTCATTTTCTATACACACTGTAAATCACTTTGTGATTCTGTCTGTGAAATCCGCTATATAAATAAATGTAAATTACTTATTTTTCCTGTAGGCTTTAAATTTCTAGGTAGGAGCAAAAGTTTGACAGACATAGCAACAGTAACTAATGGAGGTGGGGCTAAGCGGAACAAACTTTCGCGCGAATGGGTAGCAGGCTAATGTGTGGACCACAATTACACAAAATGGATACATTTGTGACTCGCACCTCAAAGGTCGTCGAGCCAGAGCCAGCGCCTGCAGAGAAACAAAAATCTGACGGGCCTAATCAACCAAAAAGCCAACGAAAAAGAAAATATGATGAAGGGTATCTTGCTCTTGGATTCACGGCAGCGGTGGTGGGGGCAGAGGAGAGACCCCTGTGTGTTCTGTGTCTAAAACCGCTAGCAGCAGACAGCATGAGACCCAACAAATTAAAGAGACACCTCGAGACCACACACCCCAATCACGTCAATAAGCCACTTGATTTCTTTCAAAGAAAACTGGCAGAGTACCGTCAACAGGAGAAGCGCATGGTAAAAGCTGCATCAGTAAACAGTTCATATAGAGTTGCATACAGAATTGCACAATGCAAAAAACCACACAATTGCTGAGCAGCTCATTCTCCCCGCTGCAATAGACATGGTGTCAGTCATGCTTGACGAGACAAGCGCAGCAAAATTAAAAGCTGTCCCACTATCAAACGACACAGTTGCGAGACGTATATGCGACATTGCAAGTGATCTTGAGGAACTGTGCAGTGCAAAACAGGCTCATTGCAGCCACTAATGCTGGAATACTGTAAAACTCATGTTCACTTGCCCTGTCTTGCCAAATGCATAGCTCCTCCTTTTTTTTTTGCAAAAATTGCAAAGTGGCACTTTTATTTTATTTATTATTGAACTTGATGCAGGTTATTTGATTTATTATTGAACTTGATGCAAGTTATAACACTTTTATTTGATTTATTATTGAACTTGGTGCAAGTTATAACACTTTTGTTTTATTTATTATTGAACTTGATGCAAGTTATTTTATTTATTATTGAACTTGATGCAAGTTATACCACAGCTGCACAGTTATTTTATTTATTATTGAACTTGATGTTATTTTATGTTATTGAGTTTGAATGTATACAACTTGATTTTACTTGATGTTCAATAAATTTGAAAATGTTAAGCTTGGCATTAGCGTTCTGTTGGGGCGATGGGGGCAGGTGGGGCTTGAAAACTCCCCCTTGTCCAAAGTGTGGGATGACAAAAAAAGTTTGAGAACCATTGGTCTAGTCAAGCTGGCCGGGTAACTTTCCTGTTGATTTGGAGGAAGCAATACATTTATGTCGAAATAGCTTTGCTCCAAGTTCTATATTTATAGTGTCAATTGCTTTCATCCCCCTTTCCCAGCTTCCGTCTGCTCCAATGTCTCACTCTTCCTTCGTGCTCGCTTCTGTAAGCAGCAGTATATTTAGCTTCTAAAAGTACAAGGTTGTAAATTTGTCCAAAAATAGTTGTTTTCGTTGTCTGTTACTAAGTCTGCCATAATTAGAACACACACTCGTGTTTGATTCCGGAAGTAGGGACACACATGTTGCAAAAAGTCAGACATGTGCTGCTATGAAAACAAAAATCAATGCGTGAATGAAATCAGTCCAGGAAATTTTAAAATTATCAAAATACGGTAAATATTGAACATATGAAATATTGGTATAAACATGTCTGTTACTACATTATATATAGACTTGCATTTGTACAAACCCCGTTTCCATATGAGTTGGGAAATTGTGTTAGATGTAAATATAAACGAAATACAATGATTTTCAAATCATTTTCAACCCATATTCAGTTGAATATGCTACAAAGACAACATATTTGATGTTCAAACTGATAAACATTTATTTTTTTGCAAATAATCATTAACATTAGAATTTGATGCCAGCAACACGTGACAAAGAAGTTGGGAAAGGTGGCAATAAATACTGATAAAGTTGAGGAATGCTCATCAAACACTTATTTGGAACATCCCACAGGTGAACAGGCAGATTGGGAACAGGTGGGTGCCATGATTGGGTATAAAAGTAGATTCCATGAAATGCTCAGTCATTCACAAACAAGGATGGGGCGAGGGTCACCACTTTGTCAACAAATGCGTGAGCAAATTGTTGAACAGTTTAAGAAAAACCTTTCTCAAACAGCTATTGCAAGGAATTTAGGGATTTCACATCTACGGTCTGTAATATCATCAAAGGGTTCAGAGAATCTGGAGAAATCACTGCACGTAAGCAGCTAAGCCCGTAACCTTCGATCCCTCAGGCTGTACTGCATCAACAAGCGACATCAGTGTGTAAAGGATATCACTACATGGGCTCAGGAACACTTCAGAAACCCACTGTCAGTAACTACAATTGGTCGCTACATCTGCAAGTGCAAGTTAAAACTCTCCTATGCAAGGCGAAAACCGTTTATCAACAACACCCAGAAACGCCGTCTGCTTCGCTGGGCCTGAGCTCATCTAAGATGGACTGATACAAAGTGGAAAAGAGTTCTGTGGTCTGACGAGTCTACATTTCAAATTGTTTTTGGAAACTGTGGACGTCGTGTCCTCCGGACCAAAGAGGAAAAGAACCATCCGGATTGTTATAGGCGCAAAGTTGAAAAGCCAGCATCTGTGATGGTATGGGGGTGTATTAGTGCCCAAGACATGAGTAACTTACACATCTGTGGAGGCGCCATTAATGCTGAAAGGTACAAACAGGTTTTGGAGCAACATATGTTGCCATCCAAGCAACGTTACCTTCGACGCCCCTGCTTATTTCAGCAAGACAATGCCAAGCCACGTGTTACATCAACGTGGCTTCATAGTAAAAGCGTGCGGGTACTAGACTGGCCTGCCTGTAGTCCAGACCTGTCTCCCATTGAAAATGTGTGGCGCATTATGAAGCCTAAAATATCACAACGGAGTCCCCCGGACTGTTGAACAACTTAAAGGCCTACTGAAATGAATTTTTTTTATTTAAACGGGGATAGCAGATCCATTCTATGTGTCATACTTGATCATTTCGCGATATTGCCATATTTTTTAGTAGAGAACATGGACGATAAAGTTCGCAACTTTTGGTCGCTGATAAAAAAAAGCCTTGCCTGTACCGGAAGTAGCGTGACGTCACAGGTTGTGGAGCTCCTCACATTTCCCCATTGTTTACACCAGCAGCAAGAGCGATTCGGACCGAGAAAGCGACGATTACCCCATTAATTTGAGCCAGGATGAAAGATTCGTGGATGAGGAACGTAAGAGTGAAGGACTATAGTGCAGTGCAGGAGGTATCTTTTTTCGCTCTGACCGTAACTTGACCTTTTTCTATTGTGGATCACGGATTTGTATTTTAAACCACCTCGGATACTATATCCTCTTGAAAATGAGAGTCGAGAACGCGAAATGGACATTCACAGTGACTTTTATCTCCACGACAATACATCGGCAAAGCACTTTAGCTACGGAGCTAACGTGATAGCATCGGGCTTAACTGCAGATAGAAACAAAATAGATAAACCCCTGACTAGAAGGATAGACAGAAAATCAACAATACTATTAAACCATGGACCTGTAAATACACGGTTAATGCTTTCCAGCCTGGCGAAGCTTAACAATGCTGTTGCTAACGACGCCATTGAAGCTAACTTAGCTACGGGACCTCACAGAGCTATGCTAAAAACATTGGCTATCCACCTACGCCAGCCATCCCTCATCTGCTCATCAATACCCGTGCTCACCTGAGTTCCAGCGATCGACGGAGCGACGAAGGACTTCACCCGATCATCGGTCGGCGGCTAGCGTCGGATAGCGCGTCTGCTATCCAAGTCAAAGTCCTCCTGGTTGTGTTGCTGCAGCCAGCCGCTAATACACTGATCCCACCTACAGCTTTCTTCTTCGCAGTCTTCATTGTTCATTAAACAAATTACAAAAGATTCACCAACACAGTTGTCCTGAATACTGTGGAATTTTGAGATGAAAACAGAGCTTTTTGTATTGGATACAATGGTGTCCGAATACTTCCGTTTCAACCATTGACGTCACGCGCATACGTCATCATACATAGACGTTTTCAACCGGAAGTTTCGCCGGAAATTTAAAATTGCACTTTATAAGTTAACCCGGCCGTATTGGCATGTGTTGCAATGTTAAGATTTCATCATTGATATATAAACTATCAGACTGCGTGGTCGGTAGTAGTGGCTTTCAGTAGGCCTTTAAGCTGTACATCAAGCAAGAATGGGAAAGAATTCCACCTGAGAAGCTTAAAAAATGTGTCTCCTCAGTTCCCAAACGTTTACTGAGTGTTGTTAAAAGGAAAGGCCATGTAACACAGTGGTGAACATGCCCTTTCCCAACTACTTTGGCACGTGTTGCAGCCATGAAATTCTAAGTTAATTATTATTTGCAAAAAAAAAATAAAGTTTATGAGTTTGAACATCAAATATCTTGTCTTTGTTGTGCATTCAATTGAATATGGGTTGAAAAGGATTTGCAAATCATTGTATTCCATTTATATTTACATCTAACACAATTTCCCAACTCACATAGAAACGGTGTTTGTATATAAAACGTTGCTGGAGAATTTTGAAGTTTTTTGTAAGAGGGCTTTGGAGTCTCCAACGGTGACTCCCATTAGCCGCGTGTTTCAAGCGTTTTTTTATCATCTTTAAAATATATATTTTTTTAAAAGCTGTGTGTTCTTGTCTCTCACAATGATTGTGAAAAATAGGAAAAATTACCCCAAAAAAGTGCAATTCCCCTTTAACAAAGCTTTGCAAAATTCTACTTAACTGCTCTTTAACCTTAAATACAATTTTGCCTTCATTTTGGCAGTTCTAATCTCAATTATTCCTAAAGGTTTTGGGTACTTTATACAAGACTGGGATTTACATATTTGCATATTCTTTATCTTTGGAGTATTAATTGTTTTTCCTCTCTCCACATCTAGAGGTGCCTCAAACTAAAATGAAAAAACTTGGACAAGAACTTTTTGCGCTGGAGAGTCTTCTGGAAGAATTTGAGAAACATGTTGGCCGTCAGAAAGACGAACTAAATTCCTTGAAGGTAAACTGTTGCTTCAGCTATATCATAGACTTTATTTTTGTCACTTTGCTTATATCTAACACACTCTGCATGGTTCAACACAAATAGGGATGTCACTGTATGAACATTTTTTTATCACAGTTATTATGACCAAAATTATCACAGTTATCATTATTATCGTGGTATTTTTAAATATGCTCAAAATTTTCAAAAAGTACTTATACTGAAGTCTTTTAACCAAGTTTTATTTAAAAAAAAAACACAAACAACACATTTTAAATTATTTACTTTGAAGAAGAACCATTACTGTAGTTAAGAACATTGTACTTGGACCTCAAGTAGAAATTGAATGTGCATATGAAAGCAACACAAGTATTATAAACAATATAGCATATAAAATATAAATATAAAATGCGGCTGCTAGACTTTTGACAAAAACAAGAAAGTTTGATCATATTACGCCTATACTGGCTCACCTGCACTGGCTTCCTGTGCACTTAAGATGCGACTTTAAGGTTTTACTACTTACGTATAAAATACTACACGATCAAGCTCCTGCCTATCTTGACGATTGTATTGTACAATATGTCCCGGCAAGAAATCTGCGTTCAAAGAACTCCGGCTTATTAGTGATTCCCAGAGCCCAAAAAAAGTCTGCGGGCTATAGAGCGTTTTCTATTCGGGCTCCAATACTATGGAATGCCCTCCCGGTAAAAGTTAGAGATGCTACCTCAGTAGAAGCATTTAAGTCTCATCTTAAAACTCATTTGTATACTCTAGCCTTTAAATAGACTCCCTTTTTAGACCAGTTGATCTGCCGTTTTCTTTTCTTTTCTTTTCTACTCTGCTCCCAACCCGAGGTGGACCGCTAGCCTGTCCATCAGATGGGGACATCTCTACGCTGCTGACCCGTCTCCACTCGGGATGGTTCCTGCTGGCCCACTATGGACTGGACTTTCGCTGATGTGTTGGACTTTCACAATATTATGTCAGACCCACTCCACATCCATTGCTTTCGGTCTCCCCTAGAGGGGGGGGGGTTACCCACATATGCGGTCCTTTCCAAGGTTTCTCATAGTCATTCACATTGATGTCCCACTGGGGTGAGTTTTCCTTGCCCGTATGTGGGCTCTGTACCGAGGATGTCGTTGTGGCTTGTACAGCCCTTTGAGACACTTGTGATTTAGGGCTGTGTAAATAAACATTTATTCATTGATTGATTGATATGGCAAATATGGCATACAAAAAATAATAACAGAATTAAGTAAAAATTAATTAGCGCTTAATTCACAAAATGTGAATTAAGCGCCTCTTCCTAATAACCCTATGTCCAAATAGCCGCCCATGGGCTGTTATTTGCATAATTTAGATTAAAATCATATTGATTTAATTATGCCCAATTTATAAGCTAAAAGGAAAAGCAAAGGTACAGTAATTCTGGTAATTACGGTAACAGCAGACGCGTGGAGTCCAGAGAGTTACATGGCCATCAAAGGCTTAACGAAATCTGTGCCGTGATGGCTTACGTTACGTGGGGATTCTGGGTAATCAACATATTGCAATGGGTCACCGCGTATAGCGTAACACACTCAACGACAACAACAAACCCACGAGAAAAAGTTTCAACATGGCAAGCAACAGTAGCAGTGAGTTGAATGAACAGGATACCGGTACACCACAACTGATGGACGGGAATACTTTAAGGGGGATGAAGAACAGAAAGTTTGACTTAAAGTTCAAGCTAGCGGTTGTGAAGTATGCAGAGCAGAATTCTGGTTTGGCAGCGGCCAGGCAGTTTAACGTTGACCCAAAATGTGTACGAGAATGGAAACAAAAAAAGAGAGAACTACTATCTCAGTCGGCAATCGATGGAAAACGGGCTCGCTTATCTGGTGGAGGTAGGACGAAAGTGAGCGACGAGCTTGATGCTAATTTGTGTCAGTGGATACATCACGTTCGTGGACTGAACCACCGTGTGTCCCGCAAAATGATCCGCATTAAGGCCAAGGAGTTGTATGCCACCGCGAGTGACACGAGAGACACCGGGGTGGTGTTTGGTGCTACGAGTGGCTGGCTTAATCGATTCCTCATGTTGATCTCTTGTTTTTTTGTTTGTGTGTTTACAATAGCTTATACATTTAAAGTTTTTTGTACGAAAAAAAATACTGGACAGTAATCATTGTAACCAAATAATGGCCTGGTGCAGGCTGGTGCAAAAATAAATAAAAGCCTTGTGCAAATAACCGCCTGCTTCTTTTAAACGCCTGTCTCCAAATCGATTTTGTGAAATAAACGCCCGGGCTACTATTTGGTAATATACGGTATACACGTACATGCTGTATTGGGGATCCATTAAGAGTTTGAGCAGAAATATGTCATATAGGAATTAACTATACACCATAAAACATTAACAAAGCGCATGAATGGTTTTTTAAAGTAACTTTGTGAAATTAAAAAATCCACAACATGTAAAAACATGGTGTACACTTTTTGATATCGATATAAAACCCAAGGCAGTTTGGCTAATGAAGATACAGTCTAATAAATAAGCTTTGTTCTTCTCTCACATCACCTCCTAGTGGTTTAGTGCAAAAATTTAGCCAACAAAAGTAAAAAGGAGGTGATACCTCTCACATCGAATACACAATCTTCACAGCCTGCGTTCAATTCGATGATATGACAAAACATTTTAGCAAGTATTGATGTTATTGGAACGCTGAAAAAGTTAGCAGCTAAATAAAAGACGATTGAACATCCCGGTAACAAACGGCAAGACTTTATTAACAAGTTGTGGCAAATGTTAAAACATATTTATTGCACTTTCTATTTCAAACAAACAGTATGTAATCTTGGCTTTCATTTAAAAAATAAACTATAAACAAAGTTGATTAATAATAAAATCAAAAGACAAAGGGCTATATGCCATTGCAAAAGCCCTAACATGCCATTGCAGAGTGCGATCATGAAGGGCAAACAAGTGAAACAATTAGATTATGTACAAAAGACGGAGAGGAACTCATTCATTTTACTGCTTGAAATATTAATAGGACATATGTCTTTGGCCAAATAAAACATTATTACATTTGTTATTTTGGCGCACCGATGTAATAGTGCATTTATTTTTCTTAATATTTCCGGGAGCCACCAGCTGTGGCTGATCTACCTTCACCCTCTATTGTCACTCACCCTTACTCCTCTCACAAGAGTTCACAGTCTGGTGGTTGGCTTACTGTTGGGTTGTGCGAGGTTTGAAATGCAGCACAGCCTGTTTTTTAAATGTTAATATCGCAGACGATCACCCTCGTTTAATCGTAGCTGCCCAAATCGTGATCAGGATTAAAATTTGATTAGTTGTGCAGCCCTTTTTGAAGTTGAGTTTTGGTGGTACATCAAATACTCATGTTATCAAATTAATTATTAATCGTGATTACAATATCAATTGAAAAAAATCTTGATAATTTTTTTTGCTATACAACAATAACTTCAGTAATTTCACTTGATCAAACCTTTTCTAACATTTCCCCCTACAAAATGATAAAAGTATGTATGATTTGTGCTGATATTGTATCGGATCAATATCGGTATAGGCCAGGGGTCGGCAACCCAAAATGTTGAAAGAGCCATATTGGACCAAAAATGCTTAAAACAAATCTGTCCGGAGCCGCAAAAATGTAAAAGCCTTTAAAAAGTGTTATAATGAAAGCACATGATGTAAATGTGTTCCGTATTTTTCGGAACATAGGGCGCACCGGATTATGATTTTTTTTGTAAATTTAAAACACCATCTTGTGGTCCACATAACATGTGATGGTGGTTCTTTGGTGAACATAGATTATGTTTTACAGATCATTTTCAAGTAGCTTTCTGAGCGTCTCTTCAGGATGCATGGTTTTGTGGGCGGTCTTACCTACGTGGCTCAACTTCGACAGCGTCTTCTCCCCGTCATCTTTGTTGTAGCCATGTTGCGTGCAAAGACAGGAGTCGAAGAACTGTCAAAAGATGGAGCTAACTGTTTTAATGGCATTCAGACTTTACTTAAATCAATAACGGAGCAGCATCTTCTCATCCGTGGCTTAATAATGCAACATCAACACCGGAAAGGAGTCCCGTGAAAAAACGTTTTACCGGAACCCTCTAATAACTAAAGTTACGTGGGTGAATTATATAAACCCAGTACAGTTTTTAGCACTTTGATAGCTAGTCCACTAACAGATATAAGTAAGAACTTTACACTACTTTGTATTAGAAATGGTAACAGTGGAAGATGAATGCCACATAAGAAGGTAGAGCAAAAGACAAAGCGTATGACTACAATGGCGGACATGTGCACATTTTCAGGACTTATGCAGATCCCAAATACACATCAGCAGGTACTAGAAGGTAAGAAAAGTTGGTTTTGCATAATATTGCGAAACAAAACGGCAGGTAATATGTCTGCTAATAGGTGTCATTTTGCGGTCCTTATACACGCACCATAATAATACTCGTACGTTTAATGCGCCAACAATCCATCAAGCGGTGCGGCTTCATAGCTTACCGAAGTCGTACTAAAAACATTTTGACAAATTTTTGAGCACCGTGTGTAATGTTCTATATTCTCAATGGAACATTTAAAGTTTTGGTGTTGTTTACTGGCGTCATCTTGTAGTTTACACATATCCCTTATGTATGACTGCCATCTTCTGGTCACACTTATCATTACACCATGTACCAAATAAAATTGCTTTGAGGTCGGTTAGCACAACCAGAATTATTCCGTACATTAGGCGCACCGGGTTATAAGGCGAGCTATCGATTTTTGAGAAAATGAAATAACTTTAAGTGCGCCGTCTAGTCCGAAAAATGCGGTATATTAGCCTACTATCAAAAGACAATGGTTCGCAGGCTGACGCAAATCTTCATTGACAGAAATGTTGTAATGTAATATTTATTCTACACATTTTTACAATATTGGAACACTTTTGTG